>NW_023615534.1:0-200001 GCF_013339695.2 Rhipicephalus sanguineus | reverse complement strand
GCGCATTCTTTGCCGGGCGCTGCAGTTTTAAAGCTGAAATGTCTAAGATCGTCTGTCTAGTTGGCGTTCAGTGAAAAAAGCATGCTTAAGAAAAACTAAACCCAACAATTACCCATTTTGTGATGCAACGCCGCTATTACTTCTAACGTTGCATTTATCCAATCATAGGCCAGCGCTCATCGTCATTTCCGCCCGCAATAGTTCTGGCGAGCGCCACTACGCGTTGATGCGGTCAGCAGCGAAGAAAAAAAGTGTTGGAGGGCCCCTTTAATGCATACATCTGATTTTTGCCTATGCACAGTTCTGTCTTCAGCTTTGAGGCTTTGAGGCTTCTTCCGTTCTTTAGGGC
Organism: Rhipicephalus sanguineus; assembly: GCF_013339695.2. Classification (NCBI taxonomy): domain Eukaryota; kingdom Metazoa; phylum Arthropoda; class Arachnida; order Ixodida; family Ixodidae; genus Rhipicephalus; species Rhipicephalus sanguineus. The sequence continues at coordinate 199,652 of NW_023615534.1, read as the reverse complement.
ATGCTCAATCCTCTCCATATTAGACTTTCTTATGTCGGCTACTTTACGTCTATTGATTAACTTCGAAAGCTCCGCCAGCTCTATTTTGTCTGTTGCATTTGAGGCTTTCATGGCTTGACGTTGCTTAATGAGGTTTTTCGTCTCTTGGAATAGCTTAACAGTGTCCTGTGTAACGACTGTACCCCCGACTTCCACTGCACAGTCCTTAATGATACTAGTCAGATTATCATTCATTGCGTCAACGCTAAGGTCGGTTTCCTCGGTTAAAGCCGCGTACCTATTCTGAAGTGAAACTCTGAATTCCTGTGCTTTCACTCTCAGAGCTAGTTCATTAATCGGCTTCTTGCGTATCAGTTTCTGCCGTTCCTTTATCAAGTCTAGTTGAATTCTAGATCACACTGTCATTTTTATTCCTTTGGATTCCCAATTTTTATTCTGTTTCGATATGCGCGTGTTCTCACACTGGCCTCCTAGGAATGTGTAAGCAATCAATGTAAAATCCCCATCACCTGCTCACTGCCGCTGCAGTAATGCCTTATTGCCTTTTGTGCACCACAATTTTTTATAATGAAATAAAAAATAGTTCCTTTGAACCACATCATAGTCCGTTTGGAAACCCCTACAAAAATATTTCTTAATACTTATGAGTAAGATGCAGCAGTACCCATCGAACTGGGACCTTGGAGTTCAAGTCTGTTGTAGTAAGCGCTTTGTTTTGTGCACTAGGCAGGCCCGTATTTAGGGGTGGGACCTTGGGACTCCCCCCCCCCCCTGAAATTTTTCTGGATTAGTTGTTTATATCAAAAATAAATAATATAAGTAGGTGTTTCTCTCAAATAGTCCAGGTTTTCAGCAAGTGGGCCCCCTCCCGAAAAAATTCCCGGCTACGGGCCTGGCACTAGGCATCACTGCGTACTGCACTATAATGGTGTATTGCTATAGCGCAGCTGAGTTTGAGGACAAAGGAAAGAGGCAAAAGCGAACAAGGGAATGGCAGGCAACAGGATGAGCACTAGACTTCAAACTTTTGTCTATTTCATGACCCTACAGCACAATATATGGCTGGCTTAAGCACACGTTACGCCGCACACATGGCCCAAAACAACAGCTAAACGTGTCGTGCGGCACAAGTGACCAGTAAACGAAGTTTCAGCAAATATCAAATTGATACATCTACATCAGCACTTCACGAACGCTTCTTGACCACCTCTCACGTAGACGTGTTAATTGATGTTGGATTAAACTGCATTTCCTGGTCTCATGTGCTGCGCCACACGTTTAGTTGTTTTCGGTCGTGCACTCTAAGAAAAAAAAGAGTATGCGTGACTCTTTTCGGAGAGTTCTGACTTGCCACGTATAGGACTCTCTTTAAATAGTCACGGTGACTCTCTTGGTGGGTCAGGGTCGGCTCGCTCTAGGAGAGTCCCCTGACCCTCTAAGAAGAGTGCAAAGACTCTCATCGGGAGGATCACGTTACCACTTATAGGGAGTCAGACGACTCTTGCCGGTAACGCTCCTAGGGGGGTCAAGGGACCCACACCGAAGCATCAAGCGACTCCACAAGTATTTTAGGGTACTCATTTGATCCTTGCTCTACTTTTGCGCGACTACTGTTGAAAATAGTGGAGTATTCATTTTAAGCAAGTCCAATAATACTTGCCGTTCTGCCCAGCGACTGTAAAAAAAGAATAGTTCAGTTTTAGCATTACTTTAATAAAACTCGTCAAAACAACACATATTTTCCAGCAAAGTCATATAGAAAGCGCGAAAAGATGGTCTGTGATTTCCAATTAAGAAGTTTGGGTATTCCTCAATGACATGCTTCTATGAGTATAGCCAACTAAAATGTGTGACTGTGATGTGCACAGTGTCATATGGTGCTAAATGAACAGCAGAAATCGCCATCATGTTTCCATATTTATTCCTTGTGGTTAAGAATAAATAAAAAAGTGGTGACGGCTTGAGGCATCAGACTTGTGGCTTGCTAGGTTGTCGCTCCTGTCCAGCGTGAGCACCATGAAAAACGGTATCTGAAAAGCAGAACGTGATATTATGATGAGAAAATGAAATTGCAGTAAAGGTTTGCAAAACCTACACAATAAGTGGTTCACACAGACATAATAAAGGCTAACAACAAAACAACAAAGCACGTCCTCCGGCAGCCAGGGGCGTGCCGTGAGCGGTTATTGACCGCATGTTTTACAAACGTAACCCATCCTTAAATACTCAGATAAACAGATGCGAGTAGTAGGGCCCGAACGACACCCAGCGCGTGCGTACGCCGTCTACGTCGAGATCAGACATGTCATATGCTAGAATTAGCGCACATAACTCCCACAATCACGTACACTCACTCGATTCTGTTAGAGCGCCCAACGTCATCGCAGTGTATGCAAACCACGAAAACAGCAAACAGAAACGAGGGAAAAGAGTGCACGGCGGCGGCCGCAACAACGCGCCCCGTCGAAAGTCTAGAGCTTTTTCACTTCACCGGCGAGGCTTGTCCAACTTGAATGACTACCGCATACATTCTGGAAGCCACCGTACTATATCTGCACCTCAAACTACCGTCTTTCAGCCAACAAAAACCATTACATATAGTGCGTCTGAGCGTTCTGTACACAGGCTTTTTTTTTTTTTTTTTCACGTTCCCACGCGTGGAAGCTCGCTGTACACTCAAGGTCGATGGAAATGTTATTATGAAGTAGACTAAAGTGCATCTCAAAACGACATCTTGCACCTTCAGTAGTGCAGACACGACGTGCGATCAGCAAGAAATGACCCTCGATTATTGTTTGCATCGCTCACTTTATGGGAGTTTGTACAGCAACGCGCATAACGGTGGCAAGTCGTTAACTGATAGCTTTAGTTGGGCATCCGCAACAGCCCCGCGGATACAGGCTACTGTTGGAAATGGCTGGCAGATTCCGCAGAGCTGCTGCAGACGCCCAGCTAAAGCTGTATAATTAGGCAGTACACTCACCGTTAACTGGCGCCCGTTGTCGGTATCCGCAGCTCCATGAATATTCCGCCCTCCAAGCGTCACTTCGTGCACGGAGCCGGCGTCAACACCACCGAAGACGCGCAACCAACGCAATCACGCAATGCATTCCAATAGACCAGGAGACTGAGACTGCTGAGACGACTGAGAGAGGAGAGCGGCGCGCCACCCCGGCGCCAACCCTGTCTGCGTCGCCGAGCAAGGCGTCACAACGGCGCCAAAGGCGAGCGTGCGATATGTATGGCGTATACGGCGGCTCTTCCGTATACCGAAGCCAATCGAAACGCGCTTCAGGAGGGTCCAGTGACTCCTTCCCAAATGCGAACTCTTTTTCTCTGCCTGTACCTTCCAAAAGGGGTCGGATGGACACCCGAAGAGAGTCACGGTTCCATGACCCTCTTTTGACTCTCTTTTTTCTTAGAGTGTGTGCGACGTCACGTTTGCTCCAAGGCGAGCCATATAATGCGCTGTAAGGTCATGGAATAAATAAAAGTTCCAAGTTTAGCGCTCATCTAGTTGCCTGTCATTCCCTTCTTCGCTTTTGCCTCTTTCTTTCATGCTCAAACTGAGCTGAGCTATGGCAATACGACATTACACTATCGAAAGAAACAGCATGTCCCAGTGCGATTTTGACACGGGGTGACACTGGAACCGCTGTTTCTCGATGGAAAAGGCGCTGGAGCACGCTGTGAGACACTAGGCAGCGCTGCATTTTCGCTGGCACGCACTGGGCAACGATGTCATGTCACTGGGTAGCGCTGTAATGTCACTGGGCCGCACTGGATAGCGCTGGAACGGCACTCCACACACTGGGTTTGGCGCTGCACGCTGGGACAGCGTGCAATGCACCACAGTGGACGCTGTCGCTGGACGCTGTTACTGCACGCTGTCACGCTGCACTGCCCTTTGGCTGAAATACTTGGGCGTCGATATATTGCCACGCGGATTTCTTATTGTCCCTTTTGCTGTATTCGGTTTTCGCCCACAAAGGCAGCAACGCTCAGCGCAAACCGCGCCTCATTGTTCGAGAAGCTTCACGATTATTGTAGATTATTTTAAGATTGCGCGCAAGGCGCGAACACTCGAGCTTATTATAGAGATTGCGTAACAACCAGCGATATCCGCTGCCAACCGCTGCCAGTACCGACTGATAGGGCTACGCGGATTCGCCGTCAACGCGTCGCGCCCGCAGCCAGGCGAACGGCCTCGCGACATCGACGACTATCTCAGTGGAACACAGTGGCAAGAACGACGACCTTCCCGCTCGCTGTCGCGCGGGCGGTACATGTCACCGCACCGCCGACAGGTCGCCTAGCCTGTATCCAGAAAACTAGGGGCAGCAACCGATGGAAGTGCGGTTGCTGTACGACGAACTACCGAAGATCCTTCGCCGCCGACGACGACGCCGCGACGAAACCTTAAGAGCACGACGCTAACCAGACAGCCCCCTGACGACGAAATCTCGCAGACCGAAGAAGACCCGACTACGCAACATGGAAGCAGCGGAACAAACCGCCGCAGCCGTGACCCGACGCCGCGACACAACCGCAACGCAAGACGACGAACTAGCGACATCGACGTTTTCATCGACGGCCACAACGTCATCGCTCTCGTCGATACTGGAGCCGACTATTGCGTCATCAGTGCGCCCTTCGCCACGAAGTTGAAGAAAGTTAAGACTGATAGGGAAGGCCCCGAAATCCGTACCGCTGGAGGCCATCTAATAACGCTGTCTGGAGTCTGCACATCAAGAGTGACAATCAATAATCGCACGTATCCCGCGAGTTTCGTAATCTTGCAACACTACTCCAGGAACGTCATACTTGGCATGGACTTCTTAAACCATCACGACGCCGTCATCGACTTAAAAACCAAGTCGATAACCCAATCATCGGACAAAACGACACCGCCGGATACGAATCCATGTCAACATGCCTTGAGCGTGCTCGAGGATCAAGTTACCATCCCGCCTCGCTCCAGCGTCATGATTCCCGACGGCACCAAAAAAGCTGAAGACATCGAAGGTATATTCGAGAGCGATCAGTGTGTGCTGCTAGACAGTGACATTTGCGTCGCAAGGGGCATTGCTCGGTTGCATGAAGGAAAAGGAAGCGTGATGCTAACGAACTTCAGCCAAGAATACAGACACCTGAGCAGGGGCATGACGATTGCATACATCGAAGAAATCTTGGCCGTCAGCGATGCGTTTGCCTTTTCAGATTCTGACGAAGCTACGACGACTACCCCAATACCTGAGCTACCCTTCGATGTAAACCCAAGTCTTCCCGCTCGCCAACAGCAACAGCTTCGATGCGTCCTGCAGGAATACAAGGACTGTTTCTCGTCGTCATGTCGCGGGTCTGACAAACGCCCCTTGGTAAGCACCGCATTATAACAGAAGAAAATGCTCGACCACTTCGTTAGAGTCCCTACCGGGTTTCGACGAGGGAACGGAAAGCCGTTAAGAAACAAGTCGACGAAATGCTACGCAACGACATCATCCAGCCATCCAACAGCCCATGGGCGTCTCCGTGGTGTTAGTGGAGGAGAAGGATGGGACCCTACGTTTCTGCGTCGATTGTCGTCGCCTGAACAAAATCGCAAAGAAGGATGTGTACCCTCTCCTACGGATAGGCGACGCCCTGGATCGACTCCACAACGTGAAGTCCGGCTATTGGCAAATCGAAGTCGACGAGCGAGACCGAGAAAAGACTGCATTTATAACACCGGAAGGCCTGTTCGAGTTCAAGGTCATACCTTTTGGTCTTTGCTCGGCACCTGCAACTTTCCAACGCGTTATGGATACAGTGCTGGCTGTCTTGAAGTGGCAGACGTGCCTTGTGTACTTGGTCGACGTCGTTGTGTTTGCCTCAAACTTCGACGAACAGCTCCAGCGCCTTGACGCTGTACTTCAAGCAATCAAGACCTCCGCGGGCTCACCCTGAAGCCAGAAAAATGCCGTTTCACGTACGATCCTCGTACGTGAAACGGCATTGAAACGGCTCCTGGGCTTGGGCCACGTCATTAGCAAATCTGGAGTTCGCCCCTACCCGCGGAAAACAGCTGCCATCGCTGCGTTCCCGCCGCCCACCGAGAAGAAGGCCGTACGCCGATTTCTCGGCTTGTGCGCCTATTACAGACGCTTCGTCAAGGAATTTTCACGAATCGCCGAGCCACTAACTCACCTCACGAAGAGCGACGTGGAGTTCAAATGGGGAACGGCGCAAGTCGAGGCATTTCAAGAACTGAAACGACGCCAGCAGAAGCCTTCGATACTTGCGCATTTCGACGAATACGCCGGCAACAAGTGGATCGTCGTAGCAACTAACTACCTCATCCGCTACGCCGAGACAAAGGCCTTGCCCAAAGGCAGCGCCGCCGAGGTAGCCAAGTTCTTCGTGGAGAACATCGCCTTGCGACTGCCGCACCACTGCCTACCACCCGCAGACCAATGGCCTCAGCGAGCGTCTAAATAAGGCCATCGCCGACATGCTGGCCATGTACGTCGACGTTGAGCACAAGACGTGGGACGCCGTCCTCCCGTACGTGACCTTCGCTTACAACACGGCCGTCCAAGAAACGGCGCAGATGACGCCGTACAAGTTGGTCTACGGTAGGAGCCCGGCGACGACGCTCGAACCCATGCTACCCAACGTCACCAACGAAGAAAATCTGGACGCCGCCGCTTACAACGTGCTGAAGAAGTTCGACAGCTTGCCCGCCTGCGCATAAAGACCCAGCAGCACACCGACAGCTGTCGCTACAATCTTCGACGAAGATTCGTGGAGTACGAGCCCGGCGACCGTGCCTGGGTCTGGACGCCAACACGATGACGCTGACTCAGCGAGAAAAGCTTCTTCGACGATACTTCGGACCGTACAGGGTACTTAGACGTCTCGGCGCAGTCGACTACGAGATTGTACCCGACGGCATCACGAACTCTCAGAGGCGCCGAGCTCGACCCGAGGTCGTGCTTGTGGTGCGCCTTAAACCGTACTATGCTCGTTAAAAGACTCTAATGTTTGCTAGCTTTATTAGTTTTCTTTGGTATTGCATGTATTCATGTTCTGGGGTTTTTAAGCATCGGGACGATGCTTTTTCAGAGGGGGGCATTGCCACGTGCGTTTCTTATTATCACTTTTGCTGTACTCGGTTTTCGGCCACAAAGGCAGCAACGCTCAGCGCAAACCGCGCCTCATTGTTCGAGAAGCTTCACGATTATTGCAGATCACTTTGTTATGATTGCGCGCAAGACCCTAACATTCGAGCTTATTATAGAGATTGCGCAACAACCAGCGATATCGCTGGAAAGTTCGATAACGCCTGTATAAAAGCCGATGCACTTGACCGCTTGTCAGTTGATCGACGGCCGACGCTCTTTTCTCCGCTATCAGTGCATACCGTGTGTATTGCTGTAAATTAACTTTCCTTTTCTCGGCCACAAGTTTGGTCAAATAAAGAGTTTCATCTTGAACACGTCGCTTACGGTCTTCGTCGACGTCACGACCCCGTGACAATATTGTCTGTACAGGAATTATAGCCCGGTATACGTCGCAGCTGCCTTGCGCTTGGCAGCAAACAAGCTAACATGCTACGCCGAGGGAAAATGTCGTAACGGTAGTTCACTTTTGCAGAAAAATTAGTTAAATTATTGGGCAGACCGGGACACGCATATCACCCTGCCGATCACCCGATTCAGCGCGGCTTTCTGCTCCTCCCTTAAACACTAGCCAGACAACTGGTAGCTTATTCGTTATTGCAGAGGAGGTAACAGTAGTACAGTGTTTAGGCTGATGAAAGGCTGACGAAGTTATCGGATCCCCACGCCGTTTACTTAGTTTACTGACCTATGTGTGCCAGTTATGCGCCACCGCCGTACCCGCTTACTTGTTTGACGTGAAAAATCTTCCTAGCTTCGCGTGTTCAGCTGAACTGTCAACGCTTGCGCATGGCAATCTTAGATTAAAAATACACGTAAGCGCCATCATATAAATTTGAGCTATCGAAAGATTTGACCATCGGCCCACGAGTGAGTTTAACCGCCACTGCGACAACATCGTACAACTACTACAATCTACGTATAGCAGAGACAGGCGCACGAAAACGCCGAACATCTCGTGCACTTTGAGCACCCGACATAATTGGCGCACGTAGTGTGATTTTACTATGCTTTTAAGCGAGTTGTAGGCATTGAAAAGATTTTCTTTGCGCCCAAGTTCTCATGTTCCTGCACTTCGGTGGCTTTAAGTCATGAAAGTGCGCCTGTTACGTACAACACAACAAACTATGCGAAAGTAATTGAAAAAAACGACTGTTTCAATCGCCTACATTATTTGAAAAGTGCGCCCATTCAGAAAGAACATTTGCACAGCAAGCATGATTAATGTCTGAATCGTACCTTTACCCACCTATACATTCATTAATACGCCAAGAAAAACTCATCGAAATGTTCCTATAAAGAATGTCTGTTTTAGTGGTGATCGCCTAGACATTAATGCACTTTTTGCAGGATTATACGACTTATGAGACAATGACAACGTATATGTGGTCTGTGGGTATATCAAGATAGATTCAAAGCTTTTATTTACAGTGCAGATTAGTCAGTAAACTGATAATCATAAAAGGGCAACATAGAGAACAGTCAATGTAATTACTTACACAGCCAATGACAGACGAGCAGAATTTCAGTTATTTATACATGAACTTTTTATTATTGCTCAGTCAGCAGCACCGATGGTGTATTCTACTGACAAATTAAGATAACCAAACATGCAAGCGAGACCTACGTATACAGGGTGTTTCAAGAAATGTGTCTAACCTTCTAAAAAAATCAGGAAAATGCGATATTTGTTCGGGGCTTTCAGAATTGCTTTTTTTGTAGCGGCAGGAATCTTAAGGTAGTTAAGGACATCATTTAGGACAGTAATTAAGAAAGTTACATTAATTAACGTTTTAATTAGTGGAGTTAGGTGATTGTGTCAAATGGTAGAATTGAAGTTTTTCATGCGAGGAACTCATCCGAGCTTTGAGATTCCGAAAAAGCGTCCTTTAGTAATTGTTGTGGCGTAATGAAATTCAACAAAATGCAACGTCTTTCAACAGCGAAAGCCATCGAATTCGGTTGAATTTCATTACTTCGTAATTATTACTAGAGGCCGCTTTTTCGAAATCTCAATGTTGGGATGGGTTCCTGGCACGAAGAACTTCAATTCCCTAATTTGACACAATCACCTAACTCCACTAATTAAAAAGTTAATTAATTTAACTTTCTTAATTACTGCCTCAAGTCATGTCTCTAACCATCGTAAGATGCCTAGCGCTACAGAAAAAGTCATTCACTCATTTTGGACATCTCAGAAGAATATGGCAGTTACGTTCTTCCATGTTTCTGTTTAGGTTTCGCCATTGAATTTGGTTGAAATTCATTAATTCGTAATTTTTACTAGATGCCACTTTTTCGAAATCTCAAAGTTGGCTTGGGCTTCTGGCATGAAGAACTTCAATTCTCCCATTTGACAAAACCACCTAACTCCACTAAATAAAGCCCCGCCACGGTGGTCTAGTGGTTATGGCGCTCGACTGCTGACCCGAAGGTCGCGGGATCATATCCCGGCCGCGGCGGCTGCATTTTCGATGGAGGCGAAAATGTTTGAGGCCCGCGTACTTAGATTTAGGTGCACGTTAAAGAACTCCAGGTGGTCGAAATTTCCGGAGCCCTCCACTACGGCGTCTCTCATAATCATATGGTGGTTTTGGGACGTTAAACCCCAGATATTATTATTATCCACTAAATAAAATAATAATTATTTTAACTTTTTTTAAATACAGTCCCAAATAATTTCGTTAACCATCTTAAAGTCCCTGCCACTACAGAAAAACCAATTCTGAAGGCAGCAATCAAATATCGCATTTTTCTGATTTTTTGAGAAGGTTGGACACATTTCTTGAAACACCCTGTATATGTGAGAGCGCACTAGTCCGGACACTTCAATTAAACAGCATTTGCTCTGTAATATTCTGTTGCATTATCATATATTTGAAAATAACCCGCTGCCACCCAAACCCACCATGTGCAGAAGAAATTACTTTAAAATAAAAGACTGGCGCAGTGCTTCCATTTCTGTGGAGATAAAGTGAGTATACCTATTTGAAAAAGGACACAAAATCCATACTGAGATGAAATAGACAGGACAAGTGCCCTCCTTGTTTTATTTGGCCCTCTCATAAAGACTCATATTGAGGTTGAAGCACTGAGGACCCACATAAGGCATCTTGCCCGGACACCACACCACCACCTAGCCTCTCTACCAGCGGACAGACCACGCACCTCCTTTTGCCGAACAGTAACCGCACACGGCGACTCTCTACCGACTGGCTTCACACCGGCGGCGAGACCTTCGGTTCCTCCATGGTGCCTAAAACAACCAGTCATCAACCTGACAATACCAGGCGTCCAGAAAAAACAAGATCTGTCAGCACCAGCTCTTAAACAGCTCGCTTTACTTCTATTGTACGAGAAGTATCACGACTCGACTCACGTCTACACTGACGGCTCCGTCCTACCGAGCAGTTCAACAGCGGCGGTCGTGATTCCAACGATCGCCACAACTATCAAGTTCAGGACGGCTCACCCAACAACATCGACGGCAGCAGAGCTCACAGCGCTTCGCGCCGCGCTGCTTTTCATTAACGACCAAATGAGAAAAAGGTGGACGATTTTCTGCGACTCCAAGGCGGCACTGCAGTCTCTACTGTCGACTTTACGCCGCGGTCCGCACGAACAATTGGTATTTGAGACTGCCGAGATGTTCCACAACCTCACCGAGAAAGGACATTGCATTACATTTCAATGGCTACCAAGTCACTGTGGGATTATCGGCAATGAACGGGCCGATCAAGCTGCCCGTTCAGCCCATACAGAGGACCGCGACCTGTCGATACCTCTTTCTAGGACAGACGCTGCTCGGAAGCTCCGCATGCTCGCTCGCCAATGCACCATGTCAAATTGGAATGAGCCACATTTCATGCATGCACGACTACACACCTTTGATCCAACGTTAAGCCTTCGACTGCCATCAAGACTTCGCCGAGGTGACGCTACCGTTCTCTGTAGATTATGGCTGGGCGTCGCGTTTACCTATGCGTATGCATTTCGCATAGGGATGGCCGACTCCACCGCCTGTGAACACTGCGGCGACGAAGAAACGATTCGGCATGTTCTGTGTGACTGTCCGAAGTATAGAACACAGAGACAATCTCTTTGCCATGCTCTCAACAAGATAGACGACCAGCCTCTATCAGAAGAAAGACTTTTACGCCATCGTCCGGACATAACGTCGCAGAAGAAGGCTTTACAAGCACTACTCGCCTTCCTGCGATCCACTGGCCTGTCAGAGCGCCTCTGAGCGGAACGCTCTTGTGTGTGTGTGGATGTGATTGTTTTTTTTTGTTTTCTTTCTTATTATTTATTTTCTCTCTCTCGCTTTCAACCCCCTATTCCCCAACCCCAGTGCAGGGTAGCATACCGGATGCAAACTTCTGGTTAACCTCCCTGCCTTCCTCTGCTCTTCCTCTTCTTCTTGGCCCTCTATATACAGGAAATAGTACATTGAAAACATCCACGCAACTTCAAGCCAACTGCTAAAATAGTATTCATGGAAATAGATAACGGTTTCATGTTTCATGCATGAAAACTGCAACTTTGTTCCGTCTTGTGGTGCGACATAGCGCTAAATGTTCACCATGTCAAGCAGTGATGGCAAACTGGCTTGTAGCATAGCACAGAAACACACAGGGACAAAGAAGAAGACTGGACGAACACAGTGATGACAAACACATGTGGCGCTTCACTCAATGCACATCAACTCAGCATCACAGCCACAGCAGCCATGTCAATTGAGGCAAAGTGCAAAGATATCTGTGTATTTAGGTGCATGTTAAAAACTCCAGGTGGGCAACATTAATATGGAATCATCCACTATGGCCTCATGATGTATATGGACCTGCAATTTCTATGTATAGCTGCTTCTTAATTTAAAACACATCACCACCCGCAGTGTTAGAAACTCGGCTGCATTGCTGTGCCAGCTTTCTGCATGGCTAAGCAACGTATAAGGCACGTTGTCAACAGCACCAGAGACAAGCTGCTCGCACCTTTTTTTCACCACTGTTGTGGACACAAGATAGCACTGTAACCCGTATAAATAACTACCTAGCTCCAGTCGTGGCCCACTCACTATTTCGATCTGACTCGCAGCTAACTCAGCCGCCTTTACTATTGGCTGCACACCAATGTTGACAGAATGAAGTTCGAATGTAGAAACATGGAGAGATTGGTCATGGAGGCAAGTGACAGTGTAGATCAAGGCACAGAGCTGCAACGTGTAGCACATAGTGAATTTCAGCCCCCTGTATCAGTGCACAACATTCTACGCTCAAAATGGCACTGTAGAAGGTCTATAAGCAGTAGCATATTTTATGTCCACCATGGGACGCCACGTAGTCGATCAAAATCAATGCAAAAAAACACTCTGTGGTGCCATTCACAGCCCAGAGGTAATTTTTAGTCAACAGAGGCTATATTAGCCTATCAACCTTCACTATTAATTCCACCACCAAGTGTCATTTACAGTTTGAATAAAAATTTATTTGATCTGATAGTTTCACTCAACTACAAAAATTAAAGGTGCAACCATATCAACCTTTCCACGTTTGACTTGATTCATAAACACAACATTAGGAGAGATTGCGGAGCACACGGCAGCTACCTTTTTAACATAGGCTTGGTCTGCGTGTCACCATGTTTCAAATCTTCGATTTGTAGTGAATATTGATACATAGGCATCTGTTCCACAAGAGTGATACATCCCATGTTTTATGAATTTATCTATGTTTTCCCAAAACTGGTTAGTAGTGCCGAACCTGACATCCACAATCAAGGCCCGACTTCTCTCTTCATTCAGAGGATGTTAACAATTTCTGATAAGTACGATATATTAAAGCAAGCTACATTGCGCAATGACTGCACAGCAGATCAATGTTAAAGATGTTGAGAATAAAAGCTTTATTACTGAAAAAGAGAAAATATTGAGGGACTAACGTACTCCTGGTATAACATTAAGGTATATATAGAAAGGAGAAGTCCTTAGTGCCTCCACCACTTTCGAAGGGGGTTTATTAATCAACGATGGGTAGCAGGCAGAAAGCCGGCACAGCAAAAACAGTCCAACTGGCTCTGTGCCAACAGCTCATGAATAGCGCTCACGTGACACACCAAGAAAACGTCCCACTGCTCAATGCCTCGCTCCTTTACCACTACACTAGTATTTCTGAGGTTTTATATGCCAAAACCAGCATATGATTATGAATTTCTACTTTCTGTGATTTCACGTGCCAAACCAATGATATCTTTATAAGGCACGGCCAAGTGGAGGGCTCCCGAAATCGCGACCACCTGGGGTTTTTCAACGTCCACCTGAATATAAGTACACTCGTTTCTAGCATTTCACCTCTATCGAAATTCCAGTGGGATCAAGCTCATGCCTCTCGCGTCAGTAACCTAGCGCAGTAACCACTGCAATACTGTAGCGACCAAAGAACAAGTATGAATATATGTGAAAAAAAAAGAACAGGTAAAGACTACGCCAACATACCAGTACCTACAAATGTACACATAGCATGTTCCTTTAAAGCCGGTTCATATAAGAAAGAAGTCTTCGGATTTTAAAATACATGCAAGATGTACCTACTTGTACAAGGACACTTTAAGTGCTTACAACAGTAAAACCAGCACTGTGAACATGTAGCATTGTGCCAACGTGATCAATTTGAAGAAAACTATGACACACAATAAAAGCAAAACAAAATGCACACAGCAATGAGAACTAAGTATTCCAGCCTGTTTTAGCATCGTTTTTGAATACAGATGACTATTATGTCCACTGTAACAGAAAATAAAGTTGCATGATAAAGAAATGACATCTTTGCAGCTATGGAGCAGCACTATCAAAACACAGCCAGTATTCACTTCATTCACAGGTCAGTTTTGTGCTGCCTAAATAAAGTAGCCTAGTGATATCTCAGACCCCAATAATTCGAACTTGTAGATATTTCAGGCGTCACAAGTGAACTTTCACTTGCCGCGTAAGGCCTTGTACGTAACAACAACTGTTTCGGAATTATACCTATAAGTCCAAAAGTTTGATTTTTCAGGCCGAATTGTTTTAAGATATAAAATAGTGTAGGGAAATTACTGTTTCCCCAGATGTGAAAGAGAAACATCCGTTTTTTGCTGACACTATAGGGGAAATGCTGCAGCCTGAGTGCCAGTGCTTCGTGCCTATGCCACCTTTGTTTTTTTTTCTCCGTTAAGAGTCTGGCACGCCCCAGGTTGCTCCGTTGCCTGCTATTTTTCTACATCCTTCCAGGAGGGCAAAGGTGACTTGCACGCTTTGAGGGTGCAGCTTGAACGGTGATAATGTGACCGCAACAGTAATACATAGGCGCTCTTGTGCCTTTTCCACAGTTCTACAGTTGAGTTGCTAGCCGCACGATGACGAGCCTTGCATTGCAACACAAATTGCAACACAAGTCAAAACGGGAGCCCCGACATGCTAGCATGTTTAGGCATTGAGATGTTGCACGTTCCCAGCATGAAACAGGACGGCTTCAAATGCTGGAGCTCGTTCGGCTCGCTCTCGAGATGCCATAGTAGTCTAGTGCTCTCCAAACTGAGCGAGCGCCAGCAAGACGCTTTAAGTGGTCTGCCGGCAATCATTTTGAGTATAAGGTCAAATTCATCAATGAATTGTGGTAGGCTGACGTGCGAGAAGTTCATGGGCTTCTCAGTCACTACATCCTCATTGTTCTCATAGACGTGTACCATGTTAGTGTCCATGCGAATCTCACAGTTCGTGCTGAGAAGCAGTTGGTCCCATGGGCCCATCACCAGGGGTAAGCTGCGGAATGTGAGGTCCACTGAGATGAACATTTATTCTAGAGATTCCAGTTATTCTTGGGCTTTCCCTTTCATTGGTTAATAACACTTTCTGTAGCCTTCAGAAATGACTGTTGCAAAATCTCCATATTGCCCTCTGCCATTTTGAGTGCGAATATGAGAATCTTAGAAGCCTGATGTGAGCCCTCCAACAGAACCCACGATGCGTTTTTTTACCGAGTGCCACATGACCAAAGTGAGGCATGAAATCCAGATTATTGAGCTGCACCAAGTTGTGCTCCATTTTGCTGGCATCACTGTCGAAGAAGCTATTGCACTCGTTGTATTCCCTGAATGCTGTGTGGTCGACACGCACTCCAGCGGGCTTTTGCACTTGGCGAACGGCACACGAATGAATGTATACTGCTCGCTTTGCTTTCGGCAGTCTCTGTGCACAACAGTCATTCATTTTCAGCTGCCGTACCCCTTTCCACCGTCGGAACCAACGATCATGCAACAGAGAGCGCCCTCGAAGTGCTTGATGTACTTGGCGTGAAGAATATCGAACATGCCATCCTTATTGTGGCTGTAGTTGCAGAAAAAGTGGCCAGTCTATGACAAGTTGAGCAAGTCCAGCATCACCACCATGCTGCCACCGATGACAATGCCCTGTACCAAGACAAACGTTCACCTGCTCGCCTGGCTTCTCAGCCTTTTTCAAGTTCCTGCCGCCAGTGCCACCATTGTCAACTTGATGACGCTTGTTTCGCTTGGAGATGCCTTGCTTTAATCCAAACAGGTGGTGGCTACTCTGTCAGGTTTATGAATGCGTACTATCAATCCCTATTGCATCAAGACACCAAACTGAAGATACGTCGAGGTCTATTGTAGAATTACTGCTCGAGAGAAACAGTGCGTTAAACAAGAACTGGATGTCAGACAATAACAGTCGTTGTACTCTCCATCCTAATGTTATCTCTGTCGCTGTTAGTTTCTCATTGATGTGATCAATTTTCCCACTTGTTACTTTCCAATAGGCATCAGATGTTATGAGCATAATTATGTCGCCGTCTTTCCACATATCCACTTGCCATGTGTCAGCTGCATTATATTCCTTAACAAGCACCTGCAAGATAGTGTGCACCAGCAGTGGCATATATATCTGGAATTGTTAATACTTCCGATTCCACTGCAGCATAATTAATATAACTCCACAGTCGCACAGAGACACGCTCGGCAAAAGTTGTCTCTGCAATTTAGAGCTCCCAAACGTGATGAGAGAAAGCCCTTTCCTTCCAACAGCACTGAAGTATTATAGCCACATTTGCACGAATATAACTACGATGGCTACCACTGTCTAAAAGCACTCGAACAAGAAGTTGTCGAGTTTCAGATTCTGCCCATACCACTTTTACTCGATTGCAACGCGAGGGGTGACATTTCATTGTGTCATGGAAGGAAAAAAATAAAACGAAAATAGAAGAATTGTGTGCATCATTACACTTTTTAGACAACTTGAATTTCGGTAATTTCGGTATTCGATTTTAACACACGGGTCAACATCAGGTCGCAAAAATTTGGAAAAAAAACTTGCATTTGCATTACATTCAAGTAATGCATTACTTTCCTGACATTCAATTTATTAGCAAAACTAGTGGCGTAGTCCGGTGAAGCTTCCTAACATCACTTTTTGCCGCAAGCACCATGACAATCACGCACTATTGCGCAAAAAGGATAACTAGTAAATAAGCAATAAGAAACATTGCATGCCAAAATGACTATTACCTATACAACTCTGCGGCACGGCAAAGGGCACTTTTCTCGTACATATATTGAAAATTGTTCAATTACTTACACTATTCACAGATTTTAATGCAGTCCAAAGAGAAAAAAAATCAATCGGAGGATGTACATTGAATATCGCCATTTCTTGGTTTCCAAACTGTACTGAGTAAGTCTCGCTCAATCATGTTGGGAATGATGGCAAGAAAAGTCTTTTGTTCCTGAGCCGTTGGAGTAGACGTGCGCCAGACCGACACGGTGTTCCGAATATTACTGTTGTAGACGTCCAACAAATCGTGTTTAAAATACAGTCGTCACTTCCCTGCGAAAAGGAGCCTTTTTTTCAACATTTGACATTATTTGCCACGATCTAACAGCAGTGAACTCTGCTAGCTCCGACGCTGCTTTTTCTAATGTTTTTCTACAACGCCGCATGAACGCCGCCATGTCTGCCCCATCTGTTTGCAGATGAGTAGGGGTAGCCCTAGTCCCGTATCTTCGTTTTTATGTTTTTATGTTTTCATGCGCTAATGCTAAATAAAAACCTATTCCATAATGTTATACTAAATAAATAATGTAGCGCTTTTTATTTAGAGCTAAAAGTGTTACTAACAGCGCTCTAATATATTGTAGAACTTATTAAGGCACCTCAGTTTCGTAGAACACATGGCGACTCGTCGTGGGGCTTTCTTCATGTATGTATCCGTTATTGTAACGAATTTGCTAGAGGGACCTGTCTTGCATTACCATGAAATAGTTGGTATTCTTGGTCAGATTTATCTATGGAAAGTGTTACACGTAATGACCAACACGTTTGAGCGGTTTCTGCTGCTGTACCGGCGGTATCTTGGATTCATCAGCGCTGGTCGAACCGCCGATTTCCTCAGCTATAATTCTTCCATGAGGGGGTAAGTATTGCATTAATACATTTCAAGTATAAGTGAACGTTTATCCCGAATGTGTGTGGGCTTTATTAAGCATGGTATCGTATTGTATAGTCCTGTATGCGATATCTATGTATGCGCGAAGTACTACAGGGCTCAGCGAATGGAATGCGGTAGTCAGCCGGCATGACACCTGGCGCTTTCTTACACGACCATTGAGCGCTGATGACACTGATATATTACTACTTAACGTATATATGAAAGGAAAAGCCCTGATTCCGCACCGTGACATTGTTTGACTATCGGGCGAAAACCCAACATTCACTGATGACTCAAAAAAGCACCAGCCGTCATGCGTTTCTGTTGAGCATTCCAAGTACATGTATGAATGAGTGGTTGGATGGGTGGATTCTATGAGCGTCTCATTATAACAGGGTGGCCACCAGTGCGCCAGCAAGCTAAACAAATAACTTCTTTGTTCTTTTTAATTTGGCTTAATGCCTTGTCTAGTTGAATTAAATAAAAGTCCATGAATTCGCAGCACAACTTTTTATACCCTACGGAAAGTGACCTTAGTTTTACGACTATTTCTTTTTGTCATTTCTCGTTACTTTTACTGCACCAATCCTCTAAACGTATATTACTTACTTCTATCGTAGATCTGTTTACTTTTCTATGGTTCCTGAAACCAAAGACTTCATGTAGGTGAGTGCCCGAACATAAACCCTGGTGAATATATTTACATAACTATATAAGGATAACTTGGCAGCAATGGCGGTAGCAGGCTTAACGTGTGCTCAGAGACTCTGCGCATCTTTTACGCAGGCATTGCTGATACCGTGCCCAGCATGATACCGTGCCCAGTAGTGGCTGTACTACCGTTTCAACTTGCAACGCCGCGGATGGGAAAGCTGTGTTTCCGACGCTAGCATCACCTTTCAAGCTACGGAAAGTTGACTGCGACACTGCCCCTCCTGCCCCGTTGGATCGTCATCTGTTCGGACAGTACAAAAGCACCGAGCGCACCGTCTGCTCCTTCACTTGGCAGCAAGGGCGGCAGCAGGCTTCACGTGTGCTCACAGACTCTGCGCATCTTTTACGCAGGTTGGGAATCAGCCTATTTTTTTTACTTTCACTGCTCTTGCCGCTGTCATTGCTGCCATTTGTATCATTTCTATTTTTGGCATTGCTGTTTCATTAGAGGATGTCGAAGGAGATCAGAGCACTTTTTGATGAGCTGAAGCGTGAACTTAGGGCGGAGTTCAAAGATTTCAAAGAAACAATCGATCGAGACTTTCGCAAGGAACTAAGGGATATTAAAACCTTTCTGGCTACGGCAAACAAGGAATATGAAGAAATTAGAAATGAAAACCAAGCCCTGAGAGCCTCAAATGCTGAGTTAAAGGTGCAGTGCTCTGATCTCGCACGGCAGGTAAATGACCATGAGTACAGAATGCTTCGGGCTGAACGGTATTCCCGGAGGGCAAATGTCGAAATTAAAGGCATTCCGTACGAATCTTCCGAAGACCTAGTTGAAATGGCCATGAAAATTGTGAAAAAGGTGGGCGTGCCACTTGTCGCGACTGATATAGGACGAGCACACAGAGTTCCAACGGCACACAACCCAAGCAAAAAAAATGTGGTTGTGCAGTTCGAGCAGAGACAAAGGCGGGATAACTTTTTGATGAATGCCCGCGCAGCAAGCCTGAAGTGTTCTGATCTTGGCATTGACTCTCGGTCAGCGGTGTTCGTAAATGAACATCTGTGCCCAGAACTGACACGACTTCTTGGTCAGGCTACGGCACGCAAGCGTGAGACTGGTTGGAAATATGTCTGGGTTCGCGTTGGAAAAATCTTTGCGCGGCAGACTGAAAACGCACCCAAGATCAAAATTGAAAGCAGTGATGACGTAAACAAAATGAACAGTTCTTCGTGAAAGCAGTGCAGCGAAAAAGGCGGTTTGTGTTGTGGGCACAGATATTGCGGCGCCGCTGTAAACGAGAATTTCGGTTGTTTGTTTCATGCTTAGTTTTTGTTCCCAAGTGGGTCAAGTACCACGCATGCTCATGAAGTTGGGTTTATGTTTGTTCATGAAATATATGCTTCACGATATCACAAAAAAATTTGGGCGTGTGAATTCTTATTTGAGGGAATACATTTCACTCCCTCTTATTGCCTTGGGATGCACCAGTGCTCTTGCAGTAGCTTGTTTTCGTTACTATTTTTCATTGATGCTGCCTATCCAGTTTGTGGCTATAAAATTTGTTCGATAAGAATAGTTGTCGCAAATTTCGTCGTTGACCTGTCGTTCCAACGCAAGGTTTATGTCGCAATGAATATAAACTTTACAATGCACGAATTCCTGTTGACCCATCAGCATCTGAAATGAACACTTCTAGTGTTACTCCGTCAGAGTTAAAGCATAATACGGTCGAGAAATGCGATTCACCTCTTACTTTTATTCATTCAAATATGCAGTCAGCAGGAGGCAAACAGGATGAATTCTGTGTATTTCTGAGTGATTTCGGCTTCTCGTTTTCTGTAATTATGTTGACAGAAACGTGGTTTTCGGCTGATGATGACATGCACCTAGAAGATTATATAATGCAGTTTTCTTGAACAGACCCATTAGAAGAGGTGGAGGCGTATGTATGTTTATTAAACAAGGTATTAATTATGAACTGCCTGATGACCTATCTTATGTACGTCAGATATTGAGGGAATATGTTTGAAATGTGGGAAGTTTCTTTTTGCGGTGGTGTACCGTCCACCTGATGGTAATTAGGTGAGTTCTTCGAGCAGCTAGACGCGATATTCTCTCATGTTATTATACATCAGTATAAATTATTCCTAGGTGGCGACCTAAACATTGACATGCTTTAAAATACATAAAAACAGTCCGAATTTTGTATGCTTCTTGATTCGTATTTGTTATCAAATGTGATACTGCAACCAACTCGCATGTCAGCAACTAGCGCTACGTTACTGGACCTATTTATTACCAACTTACCACGTGAAAATCTGTTTTCTGGGACAGTCAACATTACACTTAGTGATCATTTGCCGATATATTTAGTTATTGATAAGTGCCGTGTCGTATCAAACCCAACCTACAATTCCGGTGCCAGAATATAACTGAAAACTCTCTTTCGCAGTTTAGAGATGAAATCTCCAGAACAAATTGGGCAGCAGTGCTCTCGTGCTCACCAGCAAACGCAGCATACGACAGTTTTATGGAGATAATTTCCCGTATTTACAAGCGATGTTTTCCCTACAAAGAAATAAAAAAGTTGAAACGTTCGCGGAAACCATGGGTCACAAAGAACCTGATAAAAATGATAAATGTGAAAAATAGCATGTATCAACTATTCTTGAAGAATCGCGATCCAGACGCATTGGATTCCTTTCAGAAATATAGAAATATTTTAACTAAACTTATGAAAAAAGAGAAACGCAGTTATTATTCTTGCATGTTCGAGGGCGTCTCAGGGGTCAAGGAGATGTGGAGAAAGTTAAATTCAATTACTGCATTACATAAAGGTAATTTTAGTGTAGAAGAGATAACTGAAGGCGATCGAACATACAGGGGCAGAGCATCGGCTGAGAAATTCAATAATCACCTTACTTCCTTAGTAGACAATGTCAGTGGCACTACCGCACTACATTACATGTCCGCACAGACAGTAGCTTCGTCGGTTTATCTTTCCCCAACAGATGAACACGAGGTTATGGGTGTTTTAAAAAAAACTAAAGAAAAGTAAGTCGGAAGATATTGATGGTTTAAAGATGGCCCCAGTCTGTTCTGTCATAGATATATTAGTCATGCCCTTAACATATATTTATAACCTAGTTTTAGGCACATGTATTTTCCCAGAACGTATGAAGCATGCAAAAGTTACAGTGCTGTTTAAGGGAGGAGACAAAAATGATTTGAAGAACTATAGGCCCATATCTGTTCTACCATTGTTTTCAAAGCCCATAGAAAAGGTAATATTTATAAGACTGTCGAACTTCTTTGCAAAACATTCGGTAATTACTCCACCCAGTACGGTTTTAGGTTAGGGCTGTCGACAGAGGTAGCATTGTTACGTCAAAAGGAAATTATATTAGGTAATATAGAGGACAGGAAAATTACGCTAGGCATATTTGGTGACTTCTCCAAAGCCTTCGACCAGATAAATCACAATACCCTCTTACAAAAATTGCCCTATTATGGCATTAGAGGAAATGCACTAAACTTAATCACCAGTTATTTGAGCAATAGGCTACAGTGTGTAAGCATAAACACAGAACAATCATCTTTGCAAAACTTGCTCAAGGTGTACCCAAGGTAGTATATTGGGGCCGTTACTTTTTATCACTTATGTCAACGACATATAAACATAAATCACACAATCAAATATGTGATATATGCGGATGACACTTCCTTGTTTTTCACAGGTGTGGATGTAAATGACCTAATTTCAGCAGCAAACACGACACTAGATGACTTGTATGCATGGGCGGCTGCTAACTCACTACAAATCAACTGTTCAAAAACCAAAGCCGTCCTATTTTCGTTCAAAAGGAACAACGTACGAACCTACTTCAAAACTACACCTGCACGATTCTGTGATTGATTTTTCTTCGACCGCTAAAGCATTGAGAATTGTTTTTCATGAGCATATGTTATGGGATTCACAAACCGAAATGGTAAGAAACAAGTTAAGTAAGGTACTAGGCATGCTTAGGAGATGTAAGTCATTTTACCGACTACTCAGATGTTAATTATATACAACACGCTTTTTTTCTTCCCAATTACGCTATGGTCTTTTGGTGTGGGGTACTGGCACCTTGCACTCTAAGCAGAAATTACTCACACTTCAAAAAATGC
This sequence comes from Rhipicephalus sanguineus, assembly GCF_013339695.2. Classification (NCBI taxonomy): domain Eukaryota; kingdom Metazoa; phylum Arthropoda; class Arachnida; order Ixodida; family Ixodidae; genus Rhipicephalus; species Rhipicephalus sanguineus. The sequence continues at coordinate 177,177 of NW_023615534.1, read as the reverse complement.
ATTGCGTTCTATTGCAAATGCCGAATATAATGCACATACCTTGTCTTTATTCAACAAATTCAGAGTCGTAAGATTTGACAACATGTATGAATATTGTTTACTAGCGTCTTTAAAAACTGAAATTAACAAAGGAAGTAACAATCTTATCTCCATAGCATGCTTAGAGCACAGCACCTCGTCTCGACCTACTAGACAGAGCGAATATTGGAGGGTTCCTCGATGCCGAACAAACTATTGTCTACAAATGCTGAAACATTCACTCCCCCACATACTAAATAATTCAATTTTTCATTGGAGCGATTGCGCCTTCTTTTGCGACAGGATATTCGAATATTTTTTACCTTCATGACGCAGAAGGAAAAAAAGGAAAAAAAAAATTGGCACAAATTTAGGCAGTTCCGAAGATTTGTTTTTATGTTCTGCTTATTTCTATTTTTCGTATTTCTTCAAACAGTGCGATCCTGTCAACATTTCTTAAAATTTTATGTACGTAATATTTCTTATTGGTGCCACTTTAAACTATGTATTTGTGTCCGTTTAGCTGTTTCGAGGACTTTATGAATGCTGTCACTTTTTCTGCCTTGTATTGATGGGATGTGGGGCTAGTCAAGCTGCGTTTTGTATCGCAGCTTTTTTCCCGCATTCCACACCACACATTGTATCTTTGTTTCAAGAATGTCTGGAAAAAAAATGGTGTAACACTGTGGTGAAATAAACTTCAACTTCAACTTCAACATTCAATTAAAACATGCTGCGTTGTTTCATGTAGCTTCTTACAGCATGTACATTTTCTTTACGGAATCTCGCTCTATAACTACGCATTCTAAGGCAAACCGACCTCACTTCTAATAGTAAAGCACTTCCCCTTGAATTATCATAAAATGCTTCCCTCCTTATTTCGTCTTTGCCCTTTCGCTAGTTACTCAAAATATTTCTTTTTTCCATCGTTACTATCCAATAAATCTTTTTCGCCTCTATGACTTTTCACCCTATGTCTTATGTTGTCATATCGCTTACACTGCCAGCTGGCAAGTCTCCTTGTTTTTTATCCACTGTGAGTCAACACTTATCCTATACAAATACTGGAGCACTTTCCTTGCCCATTTTCCTTAGCCTCTCTTTGAACCTCATTTCACCCTGTGCTTGTCACCATCAATCCTTGCCCATCCCATACTGCACTTTGCAGACTCATTTGTCGTCTTCCAGTGAGTGCCCAACTCGAGGTGTCCCACAGTCCTTTGATACATATCAGTCCTGATTGCACCTTGACTTACTACGCACCACTGAGTTCCGAAATATAAGTCCCTGAACCATTACACCATTACACGAACCTCAAGTACCTCGTACCTATTGTATCCCCATAACGTTCTGTGCTTCATTACTGCAGCATTCCTCTTTCCGTTTATGGCGGTGGATTTTCGTATAGCCTTCTGTGTCACCCTCAATAAGGTACTACCGAGGTACTTGTATTCTCTTACCGTCGGTATTTCCTGGACCTGTATTGATGCGACCTGAATATTGGGATCGTCCATTATTATCAATCTATATTTTGTTACACTAAATGTTTGTTTTACACCTTCACCTTCCCTTTCGCATGTGTCTTAACTTCATGTGCTGTTTTACAAGTTACAATGAGCTGTATACATCGCGGTTATCTGTGAATAAAACAATATCCTTACAACATAAACCTGGAAGCTGCAGCTCTTGAGTCACACTCACCTGTTAATTTGGCATATGGAAACCAGTGACGCTTCATTCTCACTTTTTTTCTATCTTCACCATGTATAACATGAATAACAGCTGAGACAACGGACATTCCTGCCTCAGCCTTTCTCTTATATCAATGTTCTCTTTGCTGCTTAGTCTTTCTCATTTCACGCAGACTATAATTTCTCGGTGTATCTTTCTCGCAAGCTTATACAGTCATTACGTATGCCAGCTTCTTTCAATATAGTCATGATGATTTCCTAATTAACGTTTTGATGCACCCCAGAGATGTCTAGAAAAGCCACGTTTAATAATGTGTTTCATATTCTAATAGATATTTCCATACACTGTGTAAGAACAAATAAGTCATTCTCTTAACGCCTGCCGATTTGGAATCTGAAGGTTGTTCCGAAATACCGTTATCTTCTACCCATGTTTATTTTTTTATTTCATTGCTTGCATCGTCTACCTTTATAGTACCGACGTAATGGCCAGTTGTCTACATTAGCAAATGTTATTTTCCTCTGCCTTGCCTTTATAAATAAAGTGCTGGTTTGTGTAAGCAATTGTATGTATGCGTGCGACTGGAACACATTGACAGTGCAGTTGTAAAGCTTGTCAGCTTTAAAAAAGATGTGTCCCTTTGCACTCCCCCGCCTCCTTTGACACCTCTTAGTGTCTTCTTCGCATCACATTTAGAAAATGTTTACGTCTGTGCACAGTTTACCTTGTGGCATGTAATATTGTAATGTATTACCATTACCTATTTGTGCCTTTATGTTGAAAAAAAAAATGCACTGCATTGGCTAAGCTACCCAAGTTTTATAAGGTCTCTATGCTGTGGAAGTAGTGCTTAATATTACTCTGCTTTATTCTGTTTCATGTCTTTTACGCTAGCTTAATTTACTAAATGCAAGTGTCGGTACTTGCAGCACAATGGATACCTCAGGAATTGCTGCGAAGAGGGCACTGCTACTGTCGGAGCTACATTTCTTGCTCATTAAACCTGCAGATCTTGCGTTTACTGTTTTGAGGTAGTGCGATACAGTAAACCACTGGCTTGGCAATGAAGCCCCGCTGCTGTTTTTGTGCTTGCTTGTAAAATTCATTCTTGAAATCTTTTTTAGGTGGTGCGCAGCAGCATGGAGCTGTAGCAACACCCTGCAGCTTTTTGAAGAAGTCGGGAAAGATTTGTACTAAAACTAGTGTTTCAGAATAATGCACAGCTTATACGTAATGAATGATGCTTGATGCATGTGAAGAGATTTCTTGCATTTAAAAATATTCATGACCTGTTTGATAATGTTTGTGACTATAGGTCATCAGTAGAGAATCTGTAGGAAGATATCGGATCTCAGTGACATCACTCTTACATTCTGGTGCGACCGTTCAGTTCTGGACCCACCTGCATTGCTATGGGGAGATGATGTTTCACTACTCAGGATGAGGTAGCGATTGTGATTCGATAAGAACTTGTTGTTGATCGAGTTGGTGAGTACTTAACATCATGGAAGAAGCTTCCACGAAACATTCTAGGAATAAGCTGGAACAAATCAGCCCGCGAACTCTGGGAGGCGTATCATATAAAGAAAAAAGGTACTAACTGTGTTAGCGACACATCTATCTGCTTGTATAGAAATGAGATTAGGCTTTTTGATGCCACATGTCTGTAGCCTGATAAGTGGTGACGTCTTGTTACGCGTTCGTCACGTCTGCGCACCAGTGTGGTATTTATTCCATTGCAACCCTTGCAATAAACCAGTTGTTAGTAGCGCCTGTCCTGTCTCTCACGTGTGTCTGTCTTTCTTTAGCGCTAAACCACGATTTAAATTGTGATTCGAGCCACTGCAGTCGCATTTTAATTAGGGCAAAATATCACTTCGGTTTACACATTGATTTTGATTAATTTTGATCCGTCTGATATTTTGCGTAATATATCTGACAGTGAAATCTTGTGAAGACAATTGTCTGACATCATATTCACAAAATAATTGACTTGCTTTAAGATTTCTGCAGTTATGGAACTTTTGTTTGTTACGTATAAAACAGTGTATACTCCGTAGGGAGGGGTTTTGTCAAGATAATGTTTAAGAGCTTGTTTTGCAGAAATTCCGATGTCGGCATCAATGTTGTTGGTTGTAAGCTAAACATTAGTGTTCGTGATTGAAAATTTGAGATGCATACGACTGAAGAAATTAATAAAAAATCTTCGGTTTGAGTAGGAATCAAACTCGAGACTTCTGCGTATCCAGCAGGTGTTCGACCCTAGAGCCATGGCTGTGCTAAAATTGCTTAACAAACAGCACTATGTGAATACAGCCGCCGACCGGTTTCTGGTCCTGGCGGTGACTGCAAAATAGTCTGAAAACTCAGAGTCCGATAAAGTTGTTAATACATGAAAATGATAGTTTCTTTGGATAGGGCAGCCTAAAAAATAACCCATAATGCTTCATGCCACGCTTCGGGACAAGCAGATTTGGTTGTATTTCGGCTATGGTAACATCGTGAGTGTGCTGGCAATGGATATTTTTAACGGACGCCTTCTGCCATGCGCACCGGAAACACTTTGACGGAGCCACACCGAAACATTTTTGGTGGTTCGTGGCCTTTGAAACCGCTCGGACCGCCATCTTGGAAGCCATGGATGCGAAGGAACGCACCAGCTCCCAAGCTGTCGCCTTGACCGGAAAGTCTGCAAATCTGCTTTTGGCTCGCGCCGCTAGGGATGCTGTACCTATCGTGACAAAGGTCCATTGCTACCGCCGACCGTGTGCGGGTGGCACAGTTGTGGCTCCATGGCATTAAGCTAACAATACTTGACGCCCGTCACAAAAAGATGCATGCTACGTCTCACCTGTCTCTTGTGATTTTAAACAACACGGTAGCGTTTTGATGAAGGCGAAATGGTTGAGGCTTGTGGCACAGCACACGAGCCTTCACCATTTCGCCCCCATTGAAACTCTACTGCCGCAGCCGCGATCGAACCTTGGTTTTAGGTCAGCAGCCGATCACTGTAAGCACTGAGCAACCGCAACAGCAGAGACACGTGACGCGCTTGACAGCTCAAAAACACTTGACGCACCACCTACACGACCACGTGTGAAATGACGATGGAAAAAGAAACACCCTTAACAAACAAAAGAAAAGAAAGTTCCACCGGCACATTAATCATGACGATAAGGCTAACTGAAAAAGGAAAGTTGGGTCCCCCTAAAACATTTTGAAAGGCAGGGAAGATCGGACACGGCCTCCGAAACTGGAAGACTGTGCATCCTCGGTGGCATCAGAACTGGCCACTGGAAGCCAAACTTGACCATGGCAGCGGGAAATCCAACATGGTGGCCTTCAAAATCAAGTGAAATGGCTCACAACGAATGATTTAGGCCAAAAGTCAAACTTTAGGGCATAGATTTCTCGCAATATCGGTCACAAAAATGCATTAATTCTATGGGAACCTTGACTGTGCATTTATGAAGCTCAAGGTATCCAAGAGGTCCGAATTTTCAGAGTCCAAAAAAATCCGCTGGTGACTGTGGTGTGTACCTGGCCAACTTGCAAAACGAAGAATCATGTCATAATGGGCACTTCACAAGCGTACTTGCGGTAGGCATTCTAGGATAGTTTGAAAGGGCCAATTTACTGGCGCACAGACATTCCTTTTCTTGCGGCACGGGTTAAGTGTCCACCAGGAAGTGAAGCCCACGCTATGCTCAGATACAATTCAAGAGCAGTGCGGCTTTTCGCTGTCAAAAGACCCCCCTCTAGCCAATAGTATCGCCGTTTCATGATGACTCTGCGGCAGACTGCCTTTGTGCTGTGCTTAAAGGGGCCCTGCAATTTCTAAGTAGCCATGGAGTGGATTCACTAAAGGAGCTTATTGCCTCATGAATTCACCACCGCAAAAACGTTTAGAATCCATTCAGACGAGCGGAGTCACAAAGATTTGTCGCACGCTGCAATAGACCTTTTTCAGCAATCCCAGAGCCCTCCGCGGGCGCGCGAAGCACTATGCGAAAAGTCTGTACGGCGAGCTCGCCGGCTGTTCCGTCGCTCGCTGCTCGTTGGCGCCGTGGGAGCACCAAACGAAATCTGAAAGGAATGATGCAGTCAGTGTAGGTATTACCGAGCGGATGTACACCGGCTGTAGCATTTAAGCGACATGCGAGTTATCACGTGCCGATACATGCAGTCAAAACGTGCTATCGTGAGCAATGTGAGCTGGAGCACCGAATTTCTATTTATTCAATGATTACTTATGCACAAGCCACTATGGCATTTAATGCCATAGCAGCTCGTGATCGGGTTTAACCAAACTGTAGAGAGGTGTTACAGTGTTCAGGTATACAGCTGAGTATTTGCTTTTAATTGACAAGTCACGCGCTGTACAAAGAAGTGAGCGCATTCTAAACGTGCCTAAGAAAAAGGGATGGGGCTAGAATTCACTTGCGAGATCCCTTGCTCTGATAATTTGCAGTTTCTTGATAGATGCTTTTAGTTTCACTGCGGAGCATGTTTGCGGGCAGTATATGTCCCGCGTTCAGCGAAATGGGTGTTTAATTTTGCGTCGGCGCATTCGAATATTGTTAAAGGAGGAATTGTAATGTCATGAATTACGCGTGGCATTGGAAAAAAAAACTTGCGCACTTAAGATGAGCAGTAGTTTCCAGCTGCAAAGAGTCTGGATATCCTGCGTAGCGTTGTATTGGTTGCGAAAATCTGTTCAGATGGCAAAGAAAGATTAACATGGACGCCCTCCATCCGTAAATAATGAACGAACTAGAAATATTGCAGTTATTTCACATATGTATAAGAGTCGCATGGCCTGAAGAACATAGGGAAGCGATGTGGGGGTGAAGGTTGTGTTTGCCGCCCCAAATAAGCTTATAGTCGCATTAAGGTCGCAGGGGTGTGAGATGGGCAAAGTGCGGTCATAGGCATGCCATTTATTTGTAAATTGTGTAGAGTTAACCGCAAATTTCTCTTTCATGTGTCCACATGTACATCGGCCAGACTGGTCGATGTATTAATACGCGCCTCATGTGAGCATCGAAATTCATTGTATGGAGCCGTCTCATCTCGCATCGCTATGTCAGTCATGAAAATGTAATCCCATCTTCGAAAAGAGTATGACAAGAGTATGAAGTTGGGCATGTTGGTAATGCATAACTGATCACGTAGCGCAAAATTTGACACAGGACAAGAGAGGGGGACGAAGATGAGCGCTTACTTCCAACAAGGTTTATTTCGAGGAGCGTACACATATATACTCTCGAAATGCGAAAAACAAACAAATCATTCAAGAAGCTCGCAATTGCCATGCGCGAAAATCTTACATTCTCAGGAAAGACAATTCTTTTTGACAAAGCCCGAGAGAGGGAGTGCTGATGCAGTTTCAGCCCTAATCTACAAATCCTCTCTGCCATCGATAATTTCCCTTGTCGTTTTTATTTCTGTTTTTTCCTACGATAATGGTGTCATGAAAAAGCGGTTTGCAGCCACACGTGCTGCAGTGCAATGCCAGGAAACCATCGCGACCATTCTTGACATTACAAGCATGTTCCCGGAGCCGGTCATTAATACAGCGGCCAGTTTGTCCTATATACTTCTTGCCGCATGAAAGAGGTATCTGATAGATTGCATTTGCTGTGCATGTGACGAACGGGATTTTGTGCTTTTTTGAGCAACCTCGTTTTGCATTTGAAACATCCTTGGTGCACAAGTACGACAGCTTTTTCGGGGCAGAAAAGCACAATATTTCGATAGCACAGTATTTTGTACCATCAACCGTATCAGACAACGGGAGAAATTTCGGGGGCATGTCATGTCAAAAATAACGCCACACTTTGTGTCAGTCAACCTTCTCAGTCGTTACAAGACAAGGAATTCAACTTTTTTAATCGACTGTAAGCACGCCCCTTGGTTGTTTGACTTTTTGTGGCTCTTTATCATAGGCGTGCGCACAGGGGGACCGGTGGGGCGGGCGCCCTCCCTAATCACCTAAGAGGGGGGGCGCAAAATCTGCCCCGTTCATTGACCCTTCTAGTCACCTAAGAGGGGGGGGGGGGGCGCAAAATCTGCTCCATACATTGACTTAGTAGGGTGGGGGCGCGCTGCGATGAACCTTTGCCCCCCCTGAAGGGAACCCTGCGCACGCCTATGCTCTTTATGACACGCGCGACGCACTCCCACTTTGTATATATGCTCTTTTTCACGCGTGCTATAAACTTTCAGTTGTGTGTGAGCGCTGGCTTGTGCATTTCCTTCTTTTTGCTGCTCCTTTCTTTTTTCGCTCTAAGTATTATTCCAACCTGTAGTTATAGCACCAACTAAGGTTAGTAGGGCACTTATTGTTCGTTACATATATGGTCCGAGCGACGCAATGAATGTATCTCATTTCCCCAAATGCCGACTACACTTTCTAGTGTACTCTTTAACTATCAGAACCTCACACTGTACTCGTCGACAGTGTCGAAGGACGTTGATTCCAAATCCATCCGCAAATCATAGACCGTCCTGCACTTCATAGGCAGCCGAGTTGTATTTTTTTTTCATTTATGCCCTAAGGCGCACTGGCGCCAAATAATAAATAAAAGGTGACGCTTCTGAGTCGCTCAACTGGTCCAACAGTGGACAGATGTAAATTGTCGACCGTAGCAGCTAAAGACTGAAGTTCGTGATTGAATTGCGCAGTAACATGTTGCACATTGCCAAATTCACTGTGTCTAAGAAGTCCTGGCACGGCGCAAGCGAACAGCTACAGCGCGAGGCCCGCGCGCTCGTCGCGGCGGCTGCTGCGGCGTACCACATTTCCCCATGAGCGCTTGCGCGCCCGTTGGTGGCGCACGTGTCCTTGAAAAAGTTGTATTCCCTTCTCTTCTCTCGCCCCGACGAAAGCGCTGAGGGAGCAGGGAGGGATGACCCGGCAAAGGAAAATACGTCACGAGCGCCTTGTGACCTTGAGCACTCTCTCTTTTTCTTCGAATACGCAGAATTTGCAGTGCGATCACATGTGCACGCGCGGACAAATCGCAGCTCCCACGGCGGGCCTCTGTAACGACCGAGCACGCCAGGCTCAAATCAGCCAATGGCTGATACGGTGGCTGTGACGAGTGATTTTTGAGCTTGTAGCGTCATTTTTGAGAGAAGAGAAAGGAATTTTTAGCTGACCGATTGGCAGTGTTTTCTGACTATGCTCATAAGTGTTACAGGGCCCCTTTAAGAGAGGAATCGCAAGCAGCATGTCAAAAGGTGTCGCAAAGTGGCCTCGACACCATTGGCTTGAGGAGAATCCTTTGGCAGGAAAGCTGCACTACTCTTGACTTGTATTCGAGTGTAGCGATCAAGACGCCGATGCGAACGGTGCAATTACGCTATCATGTCCTGCCCTTAAAGGCGAAGCTCGAGTGTCCTCCAAATTTTCTTGAGTTATCTTACATTATAAAACTTGATTCATAGAGCGCACAATAGGCATTCTTTATTGACCTCCCGATGGATGCAGTCAGCCACCTACGCGAGATTTTATGCTGCAATCACAGGACATGTCATAGTTCGAAATAAATGGCATTCTGTCACAGTCCAAGGCATGTTGTCTGAGCACAATGGGACTAATATTGCACCTGCCGATTTGTGTGGCATGTTTGTAAACTCGTAAATATATTCACATTCACTGAAATTTGCATACTTGTAGGCACTAAGAAAATAAAAGAGGACTGCGTTGTATTTTTAGAAGGATTGAGCATGTTCATCTAGCACAAAAACAATATAGCTGAATAAAGCACGGCTCATGGCTTACGGATCTGCCAGTACCAATGTAATACTGTACTTTGGTATTTTATCTTCCACGTTCACGTTGGCTCCGGCATTCTAATGAAAGTCGCAAAGCTTCGCGACATTGTGCGGAGCCAAAATGAGATGAAAGTGGCGAGGGAAATGGCGAGATTCTTTTGGACGCCTGCATAAATGCAGGAGACGAGCGTGACAGGGCAGCCGTGCAGACGGCAGGCGGACATCATGGGCAAGCTCCAAGCCACGCCACAGAAAGCGGATGCAATAATGAGTATGCTTTATATTATTTCTTTCCTGAAATAATAAACTATATACATAATAATTAAGCATGACTGACATTTCAAGTGGCTTACAATGAAAAAAACAATTGAGTAAGATAAACAATATACGTTAAATATAAAATAATCAAATTAAACCTGCTCTACGAATATTCCTTAGTAATCTCTTTTAGATCTGATACCATAAAAGGTCGCGGCTATATACGTAGTTTAGCTAACTTACAGTTAAATCCTTCGACGCGCCTGAACCGACATTTCTAACATTGGCATGTGCCGAGACCGCGCACACATTATGGTTTTGAGACATTGCATTATTGCTTGCCGAATACACTGAATTAGGAATTAATTGTGAAAATGTTCGTACGCTCCCTAATACTTTTATTTTAAATATGCTTTGTTAGTTTATGTGCGTAGTATTATTTGCTGTTTTGTATACTTCTTTCTTCCGATGTATAGCATGTGCGTTGCTGGGTTGTATAGGTTTGTATAACTTCTTTGTTCCGATGCAAAGCATGTGCATTGCTGGTTTAAACTGTCTTGTGGTTTACTTTGCTTTTGCCGTTTTGTTGTCACAGTGAACATGGGGATGTGGGGCTTTGTCAAGCTGTTTTTATATAGCTTTTTTCCCCTGTCCCTGCCACTTACTGCACAACTGTACGTGGTAAATAAACTCAACTCAACTCAACTATACTTGTGTAGCCACACATGTTTATGGTACCTTCAATGGCTCATATGTGTGATACGCTGTGATAAACTGTGATGAGTGAAATTGTGCATGCCTTACAATGTGTAACTCTCCAATTCATGTTCCTCTAGGACAACAGCTTGCTTATTTGGCCAATTATCGGAGCAGAAAGAGCCGCTTGTTACATTAAAGCCTACCTACAGTCGGGTGCAACTTTAGAAGGCAGCGGCATTTTCCCCTCAAAGGCGGATGTATACGGGCCTCCACCAATATGCGCGCACTTCAGATGACTTCATGAGCCGGACGGCTGGTGGCCCCGCCGACAGAGAACATGCCTAGCATGGCCGCCCTCGCTTCAAACTGGGCCGAGTCGTCAGCTGTGTGCATCGCCCTTCGTCAGAGTGAATTCGAATTGTTTGTGATGGTCTGTCATGCCGGAAGTATTATTGTGAGCTTACGATGCACAATTTGTGCCGCGTACGTTTCTTCTGAGCCGTGAGCCGGCGAAGAGAGATTGCAGCGAACATTGGTGACGCTGCGCTGCGCTTCGTCTGGGAACTGGATCCCGCGGCGACATACCGCTGCAAAGAAATATCGTGCGTGTTTGTTCCGTGGGTTTTGTTTTGCTACTAAGTGAAGTTACGATGAGGAGAGTTTGCCAGTCTGGTACCTGTACTGTGAGCGGCGGGTGTGTTTGTGTACTGTGCCCCTGCGTTTCTCGTCGGACGTGGCGAAGTGATGGAGCAAAACCATTATCAGGATAAATAAGAAAAGCGTGCGCGGATGAAACCAACCTACGAGTTTCTCAACAGAAAAGATTTCCGAAAGCAACCCCCAACGCGAAGATTCGTTGCTGCCAGCTCAGCGTGCAAACGACCGATCGTTGGCAGCAGTGTCCATGATAAGATAGCCGAACCTCTAGCAGCGTCGTTCGAGTGTTGTGTAGCACCGTCGATTGATTGCTTTCCACCAATGCTAACAATCAGTGACTGACACGCGCTGCTTGATTGAATGCCATTGGATTATTAACGGTCAGGAGTTTGGGAGCAGTGTTTGTTTCTATGTCAGCCTCAGTGCTAATACAAAATTATGACTGATACACTGGTGCCGTTACAAGGGAGCTTGGCATGAATTCGCACCGCTGTGTGGCTTAGAACTCTTCGCTCACTGCACGCCAGCTGTAGAATGCCTGCTGTGACACAATCGCGCATAAGTTGTGCTTCCATCGATAAGCAGCAAGTTCGGCTTTTTTCATGCTTGAAGCCGATCTCGGCAAGCAGGCGACGCACAGTACGTACACATCGCCTTAGTGATCGGAGTTCCATACGCTCGGAGAACTCGGTAGTTATCTTCTCGACCGTCGGTATCTCGTTGCGGCGAAAGAAATCGTGCACACAAGACCTCAGCGCGCACAACGTGAAGCTGTCAAACTTCGCGCTACGTCTTCTCTTGTCCGCACTGCGTGGGCGCTTTCGCGAGGTCGTCGTCAGTTTGCCACCCGAAAAATGCGAAGCTTTAACTTCCTCCCTCACCCTGAACACAGTCCTTTCGCTGACACCGAGCATATCGGCGGCAAACTTGCTCGTGTCCGCCACGCTGTGTTCAGGCTCCCTGTTGCGCCAACACGTGTAGCAGTGGAAGATCGTGTTGCGTGAATCTCTGTTCAGGATGTGGCAGCTCTTGTTCTTGCCAAGGCTACTTGGTGGTGTGGCCATCGAGGCGGCGCAAGGCTCGTTCGGCAACAAAGGATTGCGTTCCGATGTCACCTCGCTGGTCTCCATGGCGGAAAACTGGCACGAAATGTCGTGCGCAAACGTGCGCGAACTCACGAGATTACGTGTTCGCAACCCCCCAAAAAAACACCAAAAAACATATTAAAAATAAGCATAACACATTGAAAAAAAGCTTGTGCAAACACACAGAAAATATATATATGAATCTTATGCTATTAAGTCAGCGACTGCTTTATCATTACACGCCCGGTGCCGTCGATCTTGGTCCACAGCAGACGACGCACAGCGTTGTAGAAGGCACAGAGTTATTTTTCTTTCTCGATCTGGTATGTGCTGTAGCATTCCCATCATGACAGTTTTCCCAAAGCTCTCGTCAAGATACAGAAATCTTATTTATAACGACAACTACGCGTTTTAGAAGCAGTCAGTTTTTTCAGCGGGACTATTTCTTTATCGTGGTGGCAATTGGCCACTGCGCTTCGGTCATCTTGACGGGGCCTCTCCTGTCTTCTAAAGTTGTACCCGACTATAGTAGTCACAAGCTGCTGCCAAGCTAAGAGTTAAATTCTACTGCATTTCTTCGGAATGTTGAGAACACGTGACATAACTTACTGCTGCTAGTTGAACAAGTAAACAAACAATTGGACTAAGCAGCTTGCCATCAGTGGTGCAGTGTTTGGACTTGCCATGTTGGAGGCTATGGGCACTGTTCATACGTTAGGAGCCGCCACAGTCGCCCGCTGCTCCCGCGCCAAAGCGGCCACGGCAGCAGATTTGCGGGTAAGGAGCAGACGACGCGGCGGCGGCAAGCCACGCGCCGTGTTTTGGTGCTTCGCTTGAGGCGTTTTTCTTTCCCGTTTGCTTCCAAAAGACGTCAAATTGTTATCAGCTGTCAGAGACGTAGCATTAGCGCATGAGCTTCTTTTCGTCCAAACCTCGTGTATCCTGAGGCGAACACGGCAACATAAAATGTATTAACTAGGGAAGACAACGGAGGTGAGGAGCCCGTTGAGCGAAACTGCGCACGTGTAACGCGGGCCGTCTCTCACTAAACAATCACAGCTTATCACCCTCTAGCTAACGCGGCAGCGAACTCAGCGGCAGCTTGAAACTGGCGATACCAGCAATTGCACTGTCACGGCCGCTGAATGAAAAAACGCTTTCCATCGAACAGCCATGGCACTGCATTCGCTGCGCCGACTTAACCAGTGCAGCGGAGTTCGTCGTCGCGGCTCGTGTTTTGCTGCCATGGCACTGCAAAGCGTGCCAATTATAATTACGTTTGGATTCAGAGAACTACGTGATATAGATAGTTCCTTCTTTTCTTCCGAGGAGCTAACCTGAAGAAGGGCAGGGACCTCCTTCAGGTTAGAAGGATGGCATCCCACGTCTTGTGCTCGACGTCAACGTACATGGCCAGCATGTCGGCGATGGTCTTATTTAGCCGCTCGGTGAGGCCACTGGTTTGAGGGTGGTAGGCAGTGGTCCGGCGGTGGCTTGTCTGGCTGTACTTCAAGATCGCCTGAGTTAGCTCCGCTGTAAACGCCGTACCTCTGTCGGTGATGAAGGACCTCTGGGGCGCCATGACGCAGAACGATGTCTTCAACAAAAACTTCGCTACCTCGGCAGCACTGCCTCTAGGTAGGGCCCTTGTTTCGGCGTAGCGGGTCAGGTAGTCGGTAGCTACGACGATCCACTTATTACCGCTAGTCGACGTTGGGAACGGCCCCAGGAGGTCCATCCCGATCTGCTGGAACGGTCGCCGAGGTGGCTCGATCGGCTGAAAAAAGCCCGCTGGTCTTGTTGGCGGTGTCTTGCGTCGCTGACAGTCTCGGCATGTCCTTACGTAGCGAGTGACGTCGGCGGCAAGGCGCGGCCAGTAGTACTTTTCCTGTACTCTTGCCAGCGTTCGGGAAGCACCGAGGTGTCCTGCTGTCGGGTCGTCGTGTAGGGCCTCGAGGACTTCTGGTCGCAATTCTGGAGGCACCACGAGAAGGTACTTGGCTCGATGTGGTGAGAAGTTCTTCTTTTGGAGAACCCCGTTGCGTAAGAAAAACGACGCCAGTGCTCGCTTGAACACTTTCGGAACGACGGCGTTCTTGCCGTCGAGGTATTCCATAAGGCCTCTGAGTTTCGGGTCGGATCGCTGTTGTTCAGCGAAGTCGTCGGCAATTATGGTTCCCAAGAAGTAGTCATCATCCTGGTCGTCTTGCGGCGGCGGGTCCACGGGCGCACGACACAGGCAGTCGGCGTCAGAGTGTTTTCTTCTGGACTTGTAAACGACGTGAATGTCGAATTCTAGCAGTCGTAGGCTCCACCGTGCGAGGCGACCGGAAGGGTCCTTCAAGTTAGCTAGCCAACACAAGGCGTGGTGGTCGCTCACAACTTTGAAGGGCCGGCCGTAGAGCTAGGGGCGAAACTTCGATGTAGCCCAGATGATGGCCAGGAACTCCTTTTCCGTTGTGGAATAGTTGATTTCTGCCTTTGATAGCGACCGGCTAGCATAACTGATGACCCTCTCCAGCCCGTCAGTCTTCTTCACGACGACGGCGCCGTGTCCTAGGCTGCTTGCGTCGGTGTGGATTTCCGTATCGGCGTCTTCGTCGAAATGCGCTAGTATTGGAGGCACCTGAAGGCGTCGTTTAAGTTCTTGAAATGCCTCGATTTGCGCCGTTTCCCACTTGAATGGCACGTCGGTCTTCGTCAGGTGCGTTAGTGGCCGGGCTATTCTTGAAAATTCCTTCACGAAGCGTCTGTAGTAGGCGCACAAGCCGAGAAAACGGCGTACGGCCTTCTTATCGGTGGGTGACGGGATGGCAGCGATGGCAGCTCTTTTCCGCGGGTCCGGGCGAACACCATTCTTGCTGATCACGTGACCCAAAAACAAGAGGTCCTCGTACGCGAAGCGGCACTTTTCAGGCTTCAGGGTGAGTCCGGAGGTTTTGATTGCTTGAAGTACAGCTTCAAGGCGTCGAAGGTGTTCGTCGAAGTTTGAGGAAAACACAACGACGTCGTCCAAGTACACAAGGCACGTCTGCCACTTCAAGCCGGCCAGTACTGTATCCATAACGCGTTGGAAAGTCGCGGGCGCCGAGCAAAGACCAAAGGGCATGACCTTGAACTCGAACAGGCCGTCTGGTGTTATGAAGGCAGTCTTTTCTCGGTCTCTCTCGTCGACTTCGATTTGCCAGTAGCCGGTCTTGAGGTCCATGGACGAAAAGTACTTGGCGTTGTGGAGTCGATCTAGGGCGTCGTCTATTCGTGGGAGAGGGTACACGTCCTTCTTCGTGACCTTGTTCACGCGACGATAGTCGACGCAAACACGTAAGGTTCCATCCTTCTTCCTCACTAACACCACAGGTGACGCCCACGGACTCTTGGACGGCTGGATGATGTCGTCGCGTAGCATTTCGTCGACCTGTTTCTTGACGTCCTCGCGTTCTCGCGTTGAAGCTCGGTGCGGGCTCCGACGGATTGGTCGGGCACTTTCTCTGTTATGATGCGACGTTTCGCGACTGGGGTCTGTCGAATTCTTGACGACGACGAGAAGCAGTCCTTGAATTGTAGGAGCAGGGTTTTTAGCTGGTCTTGCTCGTGCTTCGGGAGGCTCGGAGTGACGTCGAAATCTGGTTGGCTTCGTCGATTCGTCGAAGCAGGTTCGGCAGCATCGAAGAGGGCGAGAGCATTGCTGGATTCCACGAATTCGTGGATGTAGGCGACCGTCGTACCAATGTTGAGGTGCCTATATTCGTGGCTGAAATTTGTCAGCACTACCTTTGCTTTGCCATCACGCAGCTCGGCTATGCCTCTTGCGACGCAAATCTGACGGTTGAGAAGTAGGTGCTGATCGCCCTCGATGACACCTTCAAGGTCTGCGTGTTCTTCGGTGCCGACGGAAAATGATGCTGGAAAGAGGCGGAATGGTGACGTGCTCTTCTATCACATTCAATACGGGCTTTCCTGGCGTCGTGTGTGGGGCAGCGCTTTTTCTGAGGTTAGTGTTATTGACTCAGATCTCAGGTCTATTACGGCACCGTGCTTACTTAGGAAGTCCATCCCAAGTATCACGTCCCTGGAACAGTGCTGCAGGATAAGAAAGCTCGCAGGATAGGTTCGGTCACTGATGTGACTCTTGCTGTGCAGACTCCAGCCGGCGTTATCAAATGACCTCCAGCGGTGCGGATTTCAGGACCTTCCCAAGCAGTCCTAACTTTCTTCAACTTCGCGGCGAATGACCCACTGACGACGGAATAGTCGGCCCCAGTGTCGACGAGAGCGGTAACGTTGTGTCCGTCGAATAGTACGTCGAGGTCGCTAGTCCGCGTCTTGCGTTGCGTGTACGTCGCGGCTTCGGGTCACGGCTACGTCGGTTTGCACCGCTGCTTCCGCGTTGCGTCGTCAGGTCTGCTTCCACGGGGCGCAAAGTTTCGTCTCCAGGACGTCGTTTGGCGTGCGGCGGGGGCTCGGAACTTCGTCGCGGCGTCGTCGTCGACGGCGGAGGATCTTCAACGTTTCGTCGTTCAGCAACCGCACCTCCATCGGTTGCTGCCCTTAGTTTTCAGAATACGGGCGAGGCGACCGACCCCGGTTTGGGCCAGTGTACTGCCGGCGGTGCGGTGACATGTAGCGGCCGGGCGACGGCTAACGGGAAGGTCGTCGTTGTTGCCACTGTGTTCCGGTGAGGTAGTCGTCGATGTCGCGAGGCCGTTCGCCTGGCTGCGGGCGCGGCGCGTTCACGGCGAATCCGCGTAGCCCCATCTGTCGGTACTGGCAGCGGCGGTACGTGTTGCCAGCCTCCCCGCAGTGGTAGCAGAGCGGGCGGTTGTCAGGGGTGCGCCAAACGTCGGTCTTCCTCGGGGTGTAGTGCTGGCCCCCAGGTGGGCGGTAGGGCGTCGATGATTGAGGCGGTGTCTGGCGACGGAACTGCGTCGATGCGGTGTTTTGACGCGGGCGCGGCGGGGGAGCGTAGCCTCGGGCTGCAGCAGCGTAGCTCAAGGCTTGCGGCTGAGGCTGTGGCGGTTCAAGGGTGCCCAGCGATTTCTGGATTTCTTCTCGAAGGACGTCTGCGATGGAGTCCACTTGAGGCTGGGGTGAGGGCAACAGCTTGCGCAGTTCCTCTCGCACGATCGCTCGGATTGTATCGCGCAGGTCGTCGGAGCCGAGCGCATGAACAGCGGGGCTGTCTTGGATTGATCGGCGATTATATTGGCGGGTGCGCATTTCTAGCGTCTTCTCGATGGTCGTGGCTTCTGAGACGAATTCCTGGACGGTATTCGGTGGATTCCTCATAAGTCCAGCGAAGAGCTGTTCCTTTACTCCTCGCATGAGGAAACGAACCTTCTTCTCTTCAGGCATATTGGGGTCAGCGTGGCGGAACAGCCGGGTCATTTCTTCCGCGAAGAGCGCCACGTTTTCGTTCGGCATCTGCACGCGGGTCTCGAGCAGAGCCTCAGCCCTCTCTTTGCGAACGACGCTCGTGAACGTGGCGAGGAACCTGGCACGAAATGTGTCCCACGTTGTTAGGGTTCGTTTTTATTTCTCGAACCAGGTACGAGCGGCGTCTTCCAAGGCAAAGTACACATGTCGTAGCTTGTCTTCGCTTGTCCAGCCATTGAAATGGGCGACTCGGTCGTAGGCTTCGAGCCAGCTTTCCGGGTCTTCGAATGACGACCCGCGGAAGGTTGGCGGCTCCTTGGGCTGCCGGAAATGTCGGCGCAGGCTGTACGGGGTCGGTCTCGTCGCTGCGGTCGATGTTGGGATCTGCGGCTGCCGGTTTTTCGAGAAGGACCGGTACTCTCTGCTGCATCCCTTCTGGCCTGCGGCTCGTTCGACGATCCGGGCTTTCTTTGCCGTCGTCCTCGTCGCGGCTTGGGCTTGGTGTCAGCGCTTCGTGGGGGCGTCCGGATCATGGAAGAGCAGCAGCTCCACCAGATGTCACGTGGTCGTTACTCGACGAGCAGCATCGGCGTTTACAGATGAAACGTTTATTTGGCCGAATTGTGGCCGGAAAATCAGAACTAGAACTACGAATACACGCTGTACAATGTAGCGGCGAACAGGGCGTCGTCCGTCGATCAACTGACAAGCGGTCAAGCGCTTCGGCTTTTATACGCTCTATCGAACTTTCCAGCAATATCGCTGGGGCGGCATTATCTCTCCAAAGCTAGAACATTCACGGGCGGCACGCAATCTTAACAAACGATCTACTACAATGAGAAGCTTCTCGAACCTGCTTTGCGGACAGCGTCGATCGTTTATAAACGTCCTTGCTGGTCAAACCCGAATAATTCAAAATAAAACCAGAACGGGGCTGGCATAATCATAAAAGAGAGCGCAACATGACGCTAGAGCCGAAAAAACCAGGCGAGCAGTTCATCTTGCTTCACAGTGGTTAAAGCTCACGCTAGCTGCCTCGCGTCTTAATCGGCGGGTGGATTCTCCAACGGCACGGAGGACTTGCCTACCTTCTCAGGAAGCAGTGCCATGGCCGTAAATCTTTTTTTTCGCACGCCCGCAAACGTTTGTTCACGAAAGTAACGGCTGCTACTGTAAGCATGCCATATGCAAAACAACAACATATGATTCGTAGTCCACGCCGCAGCATCGAACAGCGTGTCACGGCTTCATTTCGGATGCATGTGGACCATTATTCATCTTTAACATGACAGAATGAGACTACCTCGAGGTATACGTCCTACACGTGTATCGCGACTTGGAAATGCATTTCGCTTTGAGTTGGGCGTCGTTGTTATCGATCGTTGCTCTTCGACCGTTAACGTGATTGACGAGCCTTTCTCTTTATCGTTCGCTTTTCGTAAGTGCCAATCAAGCTTGAAAATTCTTTGAAGCGCCCTGCAAGCAGTAATTGTGAGGCGGCGCAAGTGCACCGCGAGAGCTCTGCACGTTCAAAGCCAGCGGCACGCGTGTAGAGGAAAGGAAATGCGCGCTGCTAACACCCCAGTTTCTCTTTTTCTGCCAGAGATGGCGCTGCCTGTCAAGAGCAGCAGCGCCGCAAGCGTTGCTTGGAAGCCTATAGGCCTCCCAAGGCTCGGCCAGGGGGCGCTGCGTCGCACGCGTTTTCGCCTCCTTTCTAGCAAAATTGGTCGCTCCTCCCCGCACCTGCCTTTTGACTGCGCTGTCTCAGCACGTTCCGCACAGTGCACGCGCTGTTCTCTGCTCGCCGTGCCGTCACGTCACGTGTCGCTTGCTCTGAAGGTTTAGAAAGATCCCAGAGATGGTTAAAACGTTTTCACGGTGGGAATCCAACCAGAGGAGGACGGTTGATCGACCACCTTTTTGGGACCGAGCAGGTCGTCAAGGGCGATTGCTGTTTGTGCGAGGCTACGTGCGTGCCGATGCTGAACGGGCACATTTCTTTGACATGAATAGAGAGGTGACTGCGCGAGTTCTCTGTAATTATGTTACCGGAAACGCACATTCGTTGCGGCAGTGCGTGTCTACTCGGAGCTGTCAGCAAACATCCAGCACGCTTTCGCATGCGTTTTCTATTGATAACTTTTCGATTGCATGACTGCAAGTGTTGTCGTGCGGCTTTAAATTATTATACCTCAGTGTGAAGAGCTAAATTTACATCTGTCCTGTTGAGTCACTGGCTGCATCGCAATGCGCAGTGTTCAGTTTCGTGGGATTTCCCTTTTGCCGAGGTTGCATCGAATGATAACAACGTACGGATCAGCAAGTTTTGTCACCTTGAGTTAGTTATTTTTTTGGGCTCCAGCCTTTTCTCCGGCTTAATATACGCGCAAAAAAAAATCTCATGCGCACATGCGACCAGCATGCAGTTTCTTGCAGAGGCGCGTTTCATTTCGAATAATATTGACGCGTGATCACGCACCGTGTTCGCTTGTTCTAACGTCGCTTTGGTTGTTACGACAGCTCGCTTGGTCAGCATCATACTAAACAGGGGCGTAGCCAGGGAGGGGGGGTGTTGGGGGGGTTGAAACCCTCCCCAAAAGTTTTAAATTTTGCTAGCGTATATGTACACGCACACATACAAACGCACGCACGAACATAAAGTATGGTGGACCCCCCCCCCCCCCCCCCCGAATAAAATTTCTCGCTACGCGTCTGATACTATACAATACCCACTGGGATTACGCATGTTTATGATTATGCCGAGATTTGTGCCCAATGATAAGCGCATCTGAATTGGCGAAGCCATCAAAATTTAATTGCCGCCTTGGTGGGGGACTTCGGATTAATTTCGGCCACCTGAGGTTCTTTAACGTGTACGTAAATCTAAGTACGCCGTTGTTACTGCATTTCGCTCCTATCGAAATGCAGCTGGCGTGTGCGTGAATCGAACCCATAACCACGATCTTAGCAGCGCAACACTTCAGCCTGCTCAGCAATCACGGCGTCTCGTATGCAAGGCCAATATAAACGCTCAGTGCAAACATGCAGCTTAATTCTGTTTACAGGGAGCCGCGACGGGAAATGTACCGCAATCAGCTGAATGAAACACTTAGTACTCACGGTAGGTTATTTAAACTGTGGTGTAATAAGCTTACATGCTCCGCTGCTGTCACATTACAAATGGTTGACTCGGAAAGCCAGCGCGCAATCTCGAAACGTACAGCGGCTGCCTATTTGTTGTAACTTCGGTTCACAAACGCACTGCCCTTTCAAATGAGCACGATCATCGCGTTTCTCCCCGTTAATAGTTCGTAATACTGTGTACGAAAAAAACTGCTTCAAGGTGACAAGACCGCGAAAGCATCGCGGCGAACTGCCATAATCCACTCTTGACGCCTCTGCTCCTCGCACTGCTTGCATTGGAAACGGTAGAATATGACAGGAAGTTTTCGGCTCTTCGACATTTTTAAACTTTTGTGACAGTTCACAATGCAGCAGGACTGCATGCCTGCTTTCGAGTACGACGAAGGAACGGCACCCATAGCGTGAAAAATGCGAGATAAAAGCCCCGGGGAGCACGTTCTCCGCGCGCGCAATGGGAAAACCAAGCAAGAGCGACCCGTCCGAGCTAACGGAGCTTTCCCCTCTCTCCGCTGGGGCAGTGGACGGCGCTGCGCAAACTTGAGCGTTGGAGGCCTATGGCGGAGTTCAATCCGGTAGTGGTGGTGGTATGCGGCGTGACCACCCTTACTGCGCATTCGCATACTCTCTCCACTTCCCCTCACCCTCTCACCTTCCCCTCTCCACTCTCCCTCTCCCCTCCCCCTCTCCACTCTTCCTCTGAAACGCGGGCTAGACATCCCGAAATTCTAACCTGCGCAACGCCGCGATGAGCACCAGCGCATGCGCGTCCCCTCCCCCTCTCTCTCCTCTCCTACGCTGCCCCCCTCTCGCATGCCTGCCGACTGCGTTCCCCGCTCGCCCTGTGAGAATTAACGGCCAGGCTAGAGAGAAGACAAGACGCGCGTTGCGTTCCGCGACGCGAGGTCGGTAGCATGCCCAAAGAACGCCAACGGAACGCGATCGTGCAAGTGCACCGGCTTCGCATCGCCTCATGGTCCCCTTTAGCGGGAAATTTAAGGAGGCGTACCTTGGGCTTTTATGCTATATTATTCTTATCGTCCACCACCTGCGGCTGACTGATCGCGTTGATAACGCGGACGGACCGTCGCTCTGGCCAGGCGCGAAAAGAACGAAAGGTATAGTCATCGTAAAGGCATAGTTCCTCGATTTCGCCCCATTGCGAGCACGTCAGAGCATACCGCCAAATCTGCGCTTCTTGCCGCTAGGGATGCCTTCGCTCGGGCAGCGGAGTTACGTCTGCTCGGAGCCTATAGCAATGACACATGGCCATGGAGTTGTTTATGCAAGATTCTTGCAAATGCAGATTTGGTTTTGTCTTCAATTGCACTGCCGGGCAAATTGCCTAAGTACTAATTTTCAGAACAAAAGAAGCTCACAGTGTTAAATAGGTGTCGTAATAATGCATTCGGAGCCTTGTATGGATGACGAGTCTTGGGGCAATTGAAAGCAGCAATTTGAAAGCCGAATGACAAACTCACTGTAACCTAAGTGCCACGAAGCCTTAGTTGCACATTCAAAATGAAGACAGTTTGTTCTCAACAAAATGTATGAGCTGCCGGCCGGGACTTTTGGGTGAGGTTAACTGACTAATCGAATTAACAGAAGTGTACTGCACAGAATTTCACAGTACTCAGTTTAATTTTGCAGTCACTCTTTAATCCTTGCAGATGTCATCCAAAAGGTCATCGAGGACCACCCTTCCGACGTCAAGGTGGCCAAGAGGGTGGCATTGGGGCGCAAGGCTCTGCGCAACATCTTTGCGGAGATGGGCTGCTCAGGAGAATGGAAGCAGACGCCAGCATGATAAGACTAAGATTTCTTTCTTTTATCAGTAGTGTAAGTGCCGTTGTACAAATATTAGATCGTAAGGTTAGACGTGTCATTTTAAGGTGAGACGTGTCCATACAGACCGTTCTCCATGTCTTGATAGAGTGCCGCGAAGCTGAAACCGAACGCAAACACCACTTCCCTCCACCGAGAGCATATCCCTTTACACCCTTCCTTATTTCTTGGTGTGGAGCCTTTATTCGACGGTAAGGGCGTCTTAAAATTTATAAATGACGTTGCTTTGAATGTCATAATGCCAAGAAACTCGTAGCACACCTTCTCTAATGATGGTGGTGCTGCGATCCTCATACATTGTGTAGCACACGCCTTCAGACCCTTCTGAACAAGGGCTCTGCTAAGGACGTTGTTTCTCCTGTCTATACTTTACAAATATAATGTATTATCTAATACGCAATTACAGCATGCGACAAATCTCCAACTGCGTGTACTTGAAGGATCGATTCAAAGATTTTTTGAGGCGGTCAAGTGGTGAGGTAATTAGCTCATTTAATGAAGCCATTCGGCAGTTCCAGGGGTCATTTAACAGCAGCTTTTCTTTATGCATTTACGACAGCACTTCACTCTGATTTATTTATTTATTTATTTATTTAGTTATTATTTAATTATGATATGAAAGGCGAAAATAAAGTCATTGATTGGAATGCTTCTTTTTTTATACTTTATTTCACCTGGTTACGCATGGCACGCGAAACGCGCACGCCTTCTCGATTGTGCCAGTGTACCCAGTGTGCAGTATGCCCAGTGTACAGTGCAACAATTGCACTGTGTACCCAGTAGGCAGTGTACCCAGTGTACAGTGTACCCAGCGTACAGTATAACCAGTGTACAGTGTACCCAGTATGCAGTGTGCCCGGTTGCAGTGTCCAGTGTCCAGTGCCACACCGGTCCGATAATCAGGTATGACACTGGGCCCAGTGCCACTGCTTTTTCCAATAGGGTATAATGCACCAACTTGCCCAATCTGCAGTACTTGCATACTGCACATTTTGCATGACTGTTATTCTGAAGTTCTCAAAATTGGGCAGTCATGTTGCACTGCAAGCTATGTAGCCAAATATCGAAATGGCGCCTCATTCAATAAGCAAACTGAAACAAACTACAGATTACTTTAAACTGCCAGATAAAAAATATTGCTTCGAAGTGCTACATTACCAACATAGAGGGCGCTCTTTGGAGTTGAAAGAAGACAGGATCGTCTCCGTCAGCTATTTGGCGACAACTTGAAGAACACAATGCACGTACTCCACACTCTGACCATTCACGAGGTGCAGCCTCGAAAAATATTATATTTTATGTGACAACACAATTGACAAAAAAGCAACAAAAATGATGTGCAAAAAACTAAAAAGCGGAAAATCTTGAAATCGCAGTGTCTAAGTCGGTGTAAGACCTACAGATCACCATGGCCTAAGAAAGCAAGAAATGTTCAGTCAAATGTCGAAACTACAGTTTGTCGTTTTATGTGTCGGACACTGTCTATAAAAAATTTTCCCAGCCAGGCAGATAGTTTCACTTCAGTATTTTACTTACCCTGAACTTGAAAAATGCAATGAGCGTTTCAACCTTAAAGGATTAAAAAAAATCCTTATCTTGAGAAATGACGAAAACCAGTCAGAACGGCATGTCCTTGCCTCATCAAAAGACTTTGAAATTCATCTTTAACATGCGTTTTTCTCCAAATGCAAAATTTGCAACTCTCAGAGTTTGGCCATCTTGGTTTTGGTACTTCTGATGCTTGCATTTGAAGAAAACTTTTCTCCGTTATCACGTGAGGTCCCATTATTACTCTTAAACTTTATACTGACATGTCGATTTGTCGAGTAAAGAGCGCGCATGAACATTCGTTATTAAATGAATCAATAAACAAAATTTACGATTGGTGTATAGCGTATGACATGGAAATTAACTTCGATAAATCACCTTGCATGAGTGTCGCAATAAAGCAATCACCTTTGCAATATACTTACAAAATCGGAAATACGGAAATTTGACGAGCAATGAAGATGAAGTATTTAGGCGTTACTATCACGCATAACTTAAGTTGGAGTGAGGATGTTGCCAACATTTGTGGATCGGCTCAGCGAAAGCTGGGAATCTTACGACGTAAATTGAAGCAAGCACATCCTCATATAAAGCTCAAGGCTTACACTACAGTTGTTCGACCCACCCTGGTGTACGCGGGTATTGTGTGGGGTCCCTACCGATTAACTCTAATAAAGCAGATCGAGCGAGTGCAGCGTCTTGCTGCACGCTTTATTTTTTCGAAATACAAAAGGACAGAATCTATCACTGCGTTGATTGATAAGGCAAACTTTCCAAGTTTAGCCTCCCGCAGGAAAATAGCCAGGCTAAATTTTTTTTATCATCTGTATAGTGGTATGCTAAACATTGATCCCGGGCTCTACCTGCGGCCTTCAGGCAGAGTGTCACCCCGTCCTCCACCCGTACGTGTTAGACCTACTGTGGCTAGAGTTCATGCTTACAAGCATTCTCTGCGGTCAAAACAATTGAAGATTGGAATAAACTAAGCCCTGAAATGTTTAAAGGTGTGAATTTGCTCGGAGTTTCGAAGAAAAGCTTCAGTCACTCGATGTCTAATTCTGAGATTCTTATTGTTATGTACATTTGCACAACATCATTTCTATGCTGCGGTTTTGGTATTTTCTTAGCGCTGTTTATACATTGTTTTTGAGTTCGCATGGTGCTGTTTGTATATATTCTATGCTGTTCGCATATATAGCTCCAGTGTTGTAACTTTCCCACCCTGTAACAGCGCGATAGGGCTCACAGTATTGAAAAAAAAATAAATTAATTAATTAATTAATTAATTAATAATTGATATACATATATAAGATAATGAATGCAACCATTTACCAAGACACGAATATGTTAAGACAACCCAATAACTGATAAGCAAATTTCGTGGACTTTCCAGCAATTTTTCCGCATTCTGCTATTGGTAAAAATAAATCCGAGCACTTAAACCCCTAAATATGGAAGTTTAGAGATAAAAGTGGGGCACATGCAAGAAGGCCGACATGTTACAGTCATGATAAAGAAAGAAAAATACGCAACTCGTATAATTATTCAGATACCTAAAATCCGCACCAAATTATGTTACCAGCTGGAGTTTCTTTCCTCTAGGTTTATATTTTCAAAAATGTGCCGTGAAGTAGCATCTTCGCTGCGTATCTATCTGCTCTACTTATCCTAAGTTTGTCATACTTCCTGCTCCATGATTTAGGAGACAAAGCAAGCACTCGCAAATATGAACAAATGAGTAATCATCCCAGTAGCGGCACACAAACATTTTAGGCTGCAACAGTGCTAGGAATACGATTTATTCACTATAAGTGGTATGGTTCTTTTATTGCTAGCATAAAAAGTCATTCCGGTCATATTTGGGTGCAAGCAAAGGTAGACTATGTGACAGTTAAGTAACTAAATGTAGAGGCAAATTTACACCCAACCTTTCATTACATTTCAAATTGAGAAATGCCGATGCCCCCTTCACAACGTTGGTGGCGTCTTTGAAGTGAAGCGCCAGCTTCATATCTCTTTTGAGAATCTCTGTTGTTCTCATCTCAACAGGCTCGTTTGCCATGTATTTCATGCTCCCTATAATATAATAAACATGGTAATTATAGAAAGGAACAATGCATGAACTAAGGTGCTTCCAAAATCAAAGGAAAGGGAATTGATAAAGGGACGTTCTCTTTTTTATGTACAACCTAACAAAACCAACAAATAGTGAATCAAGGAAAGCATAGGAGCACTATTTGTCTTTAGCTATGACGTGGTAATTATGGTATAAATATAAAGAAATTCAGTAGTATGAAACAACAGCTTGCCACTGATAGGGTCCAAACCTACAAACTGCACATAATGCACCAGATACAGTACCAACTGCTACGGTGGCGGTCGTCCTCCGGTCGACTTTATTGGACATTTCCTTGCACGTAATCGTGCGAGTGTTAGCCAGGGCTTCCCGTAGCCATGACAGAGAGTGTGCAACACTCTTTTTTGTCAGCTGGTGTCCCGTACGTAATACGTGATCTTTTTACATACTTGCAGCTGACCAACAATCCCTCGCAGACTACCTGCAGGCATCAAGTTTGTTGGAACAAGACCTTAGCTGTGAATCAACAAAAGAAGGAGAATTGATCATGGGCTCCTTTTCTTTCGTTGGCTTCATTGCCTGTTATTTTATTACATAACAAAGAAAAACCCTTGATCAATTATCCTTCCTTCGTTCATCCACAGCTAGGGGTCACGTTCCAGCAGACTTGAAGCCTTCAGGCAGTGTGAGAGGAATTATTGTCAGTTCCAAGTTCCGAGAAATAATGTGACACATGATGCCAGCCGACAAAAATGGGGCCCCTCTCGAGCGCTTTCTAGTGGGTCGTCCCCTTCGGCTCTTCTCTGACATCACGCTCCTCGCGCTCAGAGTCCGCGCTCTGCCTTGACTGTCGCCGTTGTGCTTCGTCGACTAGTGCCGTCCATAAGCGCCTTTCTAATTCGGTGGAGAGTGCTACGCCGTCCAACCAGCTTCGGTCCCCGTTCGATGCCCCTGGCGCTTCGACCCCGTACCATGCCCTCGACCGTGCCTCAAGACGCTGCCCAGCAAACGCTTCCCTCTGTACCGACACTAGAGCACTGCGCGGGCCGGATTTTACGGCCCGGGCCCGCTTTATGAAGCCCGAGCCCAGCCCAGACCCGTGGTTCCAAGCGCGGGCCCGGCCCGGGCCCGGGAGTACATGACCAAACCCAGCCCGAGCCCGGCCCGTGGTTCCAAGCCCGGGCCCGGCCCGGGCCCGGGCGTACTTGACAGTACACAGCCCGAGCCTGGCCCGGGCCCGTCGTTCCAAGGCTGGGCCCGGCCCGGGCCCGGGCGTTCATTACTAAACTAATCCAGGGAGCGCTTGTTCATGACCGGACCCGACCCGGGCCCGCTAGAGGATATTAGTTGTTAATGATGATTAATGATGCCGTGCGCTTTGTAGCGGGCTATCAGACGGAAAATCCGGTGTGTACATGCATCGAAATGTTGCTGTGCTCGCGGTGGTAGCTCAGCGGTTAATTTGTTTCAGTGTTAAGTCCTAGGACGCGGGTGCGATTCCCGCGGCCACGGCGGCCGCAATTTGATGGGGGCGGAATGCAAGAACACCCTCTATATACTTATCTTTAGGTGCACGTTAGAGAACTCAAGGTTGTCTAAATTAATCCGGTGCCACTACGGGGTGCCTCGTACATATCGTGGTTTTGGCACGTAATACCGAGGAATATAAATGAAATGTACCGTATGTGTCAACCTAGAATAAAAGACCGAAATCTTTATTCCTCTCATGGGAACAACCGTGATCTGGCCCATTGTTACTATATATATATAATATATATATATATATATAATATAAAGAAATTCAGTAGTATGAAACAACAGCTTGCCACTGATAGGGTCCAAACCTACAAACTTCACATAATGCACCAGATACAGTACCAACTGCTACAGTGGCGGTCGTCGTAGTGGTAGAGCATCGGACGCGTTATTCGAAGATCGCAGGTTAGGTCCCTGCCGGCGGCAAGTTAACTTTTCGTCCACTTTACTTTCTTCACATTTATATTCTAAATACTACAGATAACACCCCCTATACTTTCCTTGGCGTTATTGTCTGTTAGTTCTCATTAATATTGTCTATATATATATATATATATATATATATATATTATAATATATATATATATGTACATGATCTGGCGTGTTGGTAAGGAAACCCACCACGATGTACTGGTTACTTTGACAAAGTATGGCCCAGCAGACGGAACGTGAGTGAAAATATACAGTGCCAATTTATATCTATACTGGTGAAAAAATATAGCACTTCAACTGTTTTTCTATTTTTATTGCTAAGCTTTACTAAGAGCCAGCTCTTTGCACGTGTCACTTCAGCTTGGCACAGTATACCTTAGACCATGCAATGCATAACGTTCGCGTGTGCTCGAAGGCCCGACTTACCGAGTCCGGCCCAGCCCGCGCCCGGCCTGGGCCCGCACTTTCACGCCCGAGACCAGCCCGGGCCCGCCGAAAAACGCTTCAGACGGCCCGGCCCGGCCCGGGATGCGGGGGACACCATGCCCGGTGTCCCCCGCATCCGCGACCCTCCTATCTTCACCGGCGCGGATGGCACTGACGTAGAGGACGGGATCGCGATATACGAGCGCGTGAGCTACCCAACAAATGGTACCAGGCAGAAAAACTGAACCACCTGGATTTCTACCTCGCGGGTGTGGCAAGCCTGTGGTACAACATCCACGCATTCGGTTTCCTCACGTGGTCTGATTTCAAGACCGCCATCATCAACGTGTTTGGCCGCCCTGCCGTTCGTAAACTACAAGCCGAACAGCGTTTACGAGAACGAGCTCAGCAGACTGGTGAGTCTTTTACGAGCTACATCGAAGACGTCCTCGACTTGTGCAAGAAGGCAGACGTAACCATGTCTGAGTCTGATAAGATCCGCAACGTTATGAAAGGCATCGACGACGATGCCTTCACCATGCTTCTCGCCAAGAACCCTCGTACTGTGACAGAGGTGATCACGCTCTGCCAAAGCTACGAGAAGCTGCGCCGGCAGCGGTTGCTGACCCGTCGACCTCCATCGCGCGACGCCGATCTCGCTGGCTTGTCGCCCATTTCTGATCACTCGGCCTTGCTCGCCGAGATCAAGTCATTTGTGCACGAGAGAATTGCCCGCCAGTTTTTAGATGTGAAGCATCTTATAGCGGAGTTCAATCCGGTGGTGGTGGTGTGCGGCGTGACCATCCTTAAGCCTGTTTCACATGCGAGCGACCGAGCGGCGGGGCCCGCGGCGATCGAGCGGCAGCAGGACGCTCGGACGCGACTTCGTTTCACATGCACCGCTATTGCGCGGCGCGCGCCTCTGCGAAGCGCAGTGGTGGTTGTGGGAAGCGCCCGTTATCCGCGGGTTTCCTTTCTCCGGGCTCGCTTGTTTTGGTGCGCTTAGGTTGCAAGTTTCACCAGCCTTCTACTTCGGTGATCGATTTTCACGCACCTAGACCTTGAATGATGAAAATGTGTAGTGTATCAGAGTGCAATTAAACAACTTCAGCAGTCACGTTTATTTCTGTTCCAGCTTTCTTTTTTTACCACGCAAGTCAGTTGCACGCACATACACTTGGCCATGGAAAAGCAAAAGAAAGAATTGGCTTTTGTGTTTTAAGCTTTCACGGGGCTTTCGGTGGATTTTGCTCTCGAATGCCGCGAGGCGTTGTTGCGCCGTCTGGCCCGGCAACCAGATGCAAGCGGCCCAGTCGACGATATTGTGTGTTTGTGAAGGAGCTCGTCCCTCTTTTTGCCCATGGGCATTCCAGTAAAGAGGCGGCGGCACTTGTCGTCATCGGGGTCCGTGACCATTCAAAAAAAGAAAACAGCAAACTTTTCGAACGTGCTGGGCCAGAGTGGTAAACAAGAAAAAAACAGCAGCATGTGCGGCGAGCTACAAGTGCGGAGTGCCGTAGGGTCCCCTGACCGGACTTATGTTGGTGCCACGATTCGATAAAAATGCAAAAGAACAAAATGACACGTGCAAACGATTTGTCTGCTTTGACGGAAGCGCCGTAGAGGACAAAAAAAGGAAAAGAACGGCACTTCTACACTGCCAGCTCGTTGCTGCGGATGTCGTCTGCTAGCAAACCGAGTTCCTCCCGGCGCGCGCGCGCCCGTTCCTAAACTCCACCCCTGCAGTCACGTTCTCCGCACGTCACTGCTCTCCCATTGGTTGATCATTGGTTGACCTTGGGCAGACGCTCTGCCGCTAGCGAATTTTTCCAACTCCGGCGATCTCGATCGCTGGCGTTGCGAGCGTCCACTGGTCGCTCTAAAAAACCTGTTTTGGGCTTCCGCGACGGCAGCCGCTCCGCTCTTGGAGCAAAATCGCTGCATGTGAAACAGGCTTTACTGCGCATGCGCAAAGCTTCACCACTTCCCCTCCCGCTCTCCACTTCCCCTCTCCCCTACCCTTTCCCCCTCGCCATATGACCGAGTTTGCACGAGGAAAGGCTTGCTGTTGCCTTTCCCGACCGTTCAAGTAACTCAAGGCAGCACCTATATTTTTTTAATCAACCCGTCCCTGTACAGTGTTACGTTGGTGCTAGGGGAATGTCTCGGCAGCGTGAAACCCCTCGAAGACGCACAAGTTATCGACGAACCCGGTGACACGCACGGCCGCAGTCCCAGTACGCTCAGTGATGCTTCGACGTCTGTTTCATAACCCGCTGACGTATTTGGTTCCTCCATAGCTGACGACCTTACGCAGGTCCAGCGTTCCCAGCTTCTGGACCTGTTGGGAGAATTTCGCTCTTCTTTCGATGTCGCTCAAACTTTTCTCGGCCGCACGTCGGCCGTTACGCATGGCATCGACACTCGCGCCCACCTGCCACTGCGCAACGTCTATATCGCGTATCTCCCGCAGAACGCCGTGTAATCAACGAGCAATTCGATGACATGCCTCGACGCGATGTTGTTCGACCCTCTAACGGCCTCTGGGTGTCTCCTGTAGTTCTTGTTGCGAAGAAGGACGGTTCTGTGCGGACTACAGACCACTCAACAAGATCACTCGTAAGGACGTGTGTCCACTGCTGCGAATAGACGAGGCGATTGACAGCCTGCAAGGAGCTGAATTCGTTTCATCTCTCGATTTGGGCTCAGGATACTGGCAAGTGACCTATGGCTGAGGACGCTCGACCGAACGCCACCTTTGTCATGGCCGACGGCCTGTGCGAATTCAACGTCATGCCGTTTGGGCTGTGTTATGCGCCCTCCACCTTTGAGCGCATGATGGATACCGTTCTGCGCAACCTGAAATGGCACACGTGCTTGTGCTACCTCGACGACGTCGTCGTTTTTGCTCCGGACTTCTCCACGCATCTGCAACGCCTACGGCATGTTTTGACGCGGTTGAGCGACGCCGGTCTGCAACTAAATCTAAAGTGCCGATTTGCAGCACGGCAGCTGATAATCCTCGGCTACGTCGTGTCGAAGGGAGGAATTCTCCCCGATCCAGCCAAGCTTCGGGCCGTGACCGAGTCCCCCAAACCTACGTCCGTCAAAGAACTGCGCAGTTTCGTAGGACTCTGTTCCTACTTTCGGCGCTTCATTCGAAACTTCGCGACTATCATATCCCCACTGGCGAAGCTCCTCACAAGTAAGGGGCCCCTCCATTCGTGGTCGTCAGAGTGCGACGACGCTTTCGCAAAGCTCCTCGTTTGTTGACGTCGCCTCCCGTACTACGCCACTACGACCCTGCGGCCCCTACAGAGGTACACACAGACGCTAGCGGTGTTGGCCTTGGCGCTGTCCTTGCGCAGCGCAAACCAGGGTTCCCTGAATATGTCGTGGCATATGCAAGTCGTACGTTTACTAAAGCCGAGACCAAAACACCGACACCGAAAAGGAATGCCTGGCGATCATCTGGGCCCTTACGAAATTCCGACCTTATTTGTATGGTCGCCCATTTGATGTCATCACCGACCATCATGCACTATGCTGGTTGTCGTCATTGAATGATCCCTCAGGCCGCCGCCCGCTGGGCACTTCGCCTACAGGACTACGATATCCGCATGCTGTACCGCAACGGACGCCAGCATGCTGACGCCGACGCACTCTCGCGCTCCCCCTTGCCTGACGACAATACCGACCGCTCAGTGTCTCACAATCAGGGTTGGGCAAATACACTTTGAAATTGTATCGCGATACGATACAAGATACTGGGGAAAGAAATATTTGAGATACAGATATAAAATACTTTTGAAATAATGTATCCGATACGATACTCCCTAATTGTATCTTAAGATACCACGATAATTTGCAAATTTGCTATTATAGATCTTATAGATCTATGTCATGAAGCAGCGAAAGGCAGGCCTGTGTACAGAAGTACTTACTTCAAAATTTCTTAACTGCGACCAACTTCATTTAATTTTATTGAAATATCTTCTTGAACCTTGAAAGTCCTGTCTTTCCTGCTCAGAGCATACTAGTTTCGTTCCTAAACAACTTGTTGGGATTTGTTTTACTGCTTAACATGACAGCTCTTTATACGCTGCGTTGCCACTGGTTTTTGCTTGATACTTTTGTAATTTATGGTTGTCGCTGTTCTACTTGGCGACCATCTAGCGGGTTGCCATCCAGCTACAAGAACTTCAATAAGAAACCTCCGCATGATTGCGGAAATACCGCTTTAGTGACGCATCATGTGAAGCTGATAACTACCGAATCAGCGCTCACAATTCACTGAGGACATAAAACTGCAATGATTTTTCATATTCTACTGATCTGCTGGCGTAGAGTGTTCGTTAGCAACATATTCACTAACGTGCAATATTTTACTATTTCTTCTCCGAGAGAACTTGTGCCGCCCAGAAACGTCGCCAACGTATTGCACGTGGCAAAAGCGTCCCAGGATATCACTGCTATTCACACTATTGCAATTTCTAGCCCTGCTTATCTGCTTATTTGTAACACTAAAAAAAGACATTACGGTGACATGAAAAAGGAAACGAATATATCTAATCAGATCAGCATTTTGGTCAAGTTGCTACTTCATAAATTCACTACGACTGTGCAACAAAAAATGACACGGAGAACAGAGAAGAGTGTGTTAAGCTGGGTGTGTCTTCTTCTCTGTTGTCCGTGTCATTTTTTTTGTTGCGCAGTCGTACTAAAGTAATTATTATATCTAAGTCAAATATCAAGGCGGTTCCGTATTAAAAAATGACAGTGAATGAGTGTTTCACGTATCTACAACCAAATATTTAGGAAACGAGAGGGTAACCGCGGCTGAATGAAACCAACAGCATATGGTTTACCGTGATGTGCCGCACGTTATGGCATTTTTTATATTGTGCTTAATTCGTTAATTAAATAAAATCAATTATGCAAAATATTTATATGAACTTTAGGGCCAAGTGCGCTTCGTCAAGCTGTATAGCACACTTAATTTTTTGTTTGCAACGTAGTACATGTTGCGAGTGAATATTTCTGGCGTTTAAAGAAATCCAGCAAAATATGAAATAAAACCACGTGACCGCCCCCATTGGCCACCGTACAGCAGCGCTCTCAAACGCGCTTCGAGCGAAAGAACCGGCACATCGCTTCTCAGGGACGATGGTGTTTCCTTACCGTGTGCCGCCGTCAGAAATGTTGACGCACTGTGGAACTGCTGCCGGAAGCTGCGTCTGCGTATGTCCCACGGTCTACGTGCGGCTTGTTTCGCTCGAAGCATGTTGGAGAGCGCCGCAGCACGAGATAGCGCACGACGAGCGCAGTAATAAAGTGGCAATATTTCTCGGGCTTTCTTTAAACGCCGGAAAAATCACAACGCAGTAGTAAGATGTACGTTTCACAAAAATAGGTCACTCGTTTTGGAATGCGCGCCTACAACGTAACGAATCGCACTTGGCCTCAAGTTAACAACACAAATCTTGCAAATGCATCTTCCTAAATAATAAATTAAGCGCAATATAAAAATACCCTAACGAAACGAGAGCCACGTGACAGTAAAAAAACTCATTGGTTTTATTCAGTTGAGGTTAACCGGTTCTTTGTAATATTTGGTCCCAGTTACGTGAAACACTCTGTGTAAACACGATACAGTCGGCACCCCTGAAAGCTATGAAAATAGAGCATGATGTATCGTCAACTTAAGTGTTAAGGTCAGACAATGGAAAAGTCACTGCCTATCGACAATACAGTGAAAGGGCTCGTGGGAACGCTCATGAGAAAAACGAAGTACTTGGTATTATGTTTCTCAAATCCCCTTTCTAATATTTTTAGGTATATTTCTTGGAATTTCCATTATTATAATGCAAACTCAATTTATATATTTTCCTAAATCGTAAGCACAATTTTGTTACTATATACTCCAAGCACGCTTAGATTATTTTACCTTTGTCCTCAATATCGCCTTGCATAGCAGTAAACTCACATGGAATGTAGATATGTACGTAAATAGTAGCAATGACGCAGACAATTAGAAAAAATAAGAATACATCAGAGAATGAATTTAGGAGCAGGTTACAATAAACAGTAGACAGGCCGGCAAAAACTATGGTAATATATGGGATGCAAACGGAGAACAACAAGGAGAGCATTGTGCTAACAATCAAGTTATCATTTAAAAACTTCTTCAATAATTTACCACGAAGAACAAAGATACAGTACGCCAAAATATATTTGGTTAAGTGCTTGTTTTATTGCATCTATAGCATCGCCACCGGTGGTGCGACGGCCGTTAGAATGTCATTTGCATAATTCAATGTCATCGTATGTAAGTTAAGCTTACATCTACGAGGTCTTTCAAATGGTTGATATGTGAAAGCCGCGAGACGCAAGCAACCCATTCTTGCATTGTTCAGACTTTGTAACAAAGCGCCACGCGGACAAACTTCGATAACGACACAATAGCGGCATCCGAATTTGAACGAAAACACCGCACGCATTGGATTACCGCACAGTACCATGGCCAGAACAAGCGCATGACACCGGCACCACTACAAAGCAAGAAAATATCGAGAAAACAAAAGATCGGCTGCGCGTAGACGTTCGCGCGCTTGTTTTGGTCGAATTAGCCAAGCGCCATTACGTGACACTGTTCTATCAATAGGGACGCGTATAGAACTAATCACCTGTGCTCGCTGGAGTACTCAGACGGAAAGACAAAAGGATGCCACTGTCGTCAGTTTTATTCAGGGGCTTAGTGGCAGCAGTATTGGCTTGAAAGCGGAGTTCAGCCGACGTTTATTGTTTCGCATGGTCTTGTTTCTATAGCAGTATCTTGTCTCTAAAATACATGATACATTTTTTAATGTATCGGAAATACAGATACAGTACTCGATTTGCGAGACGTATCGCGATACAGATAAAGATACCCAAGAATAATCTAAGATAACATCTAAGATACATGTATCTCGATACTGCCCAGCACTGCGCACAATGCCGTTTCTTCTATCGACATTCACACCATCGCTACTGAACAGCGCAAGGATCACTGGATTGCCTCACTGATAGACTTGCTGACTGGTCCATCGGAAACACCATACACTCGCCCGTTGCTTTGTCAAGCCCACCATTTCGCCGTCAGCACGCTCCTCGCACTCAGAGTCCGCGCTCTGTCTTGACTGTCGCC
This sequence comes from Rhipicephalus sanguineus, assembly GCF_013339695.2. NCBI lineage: Eukaryota > Metazoa > Arthropoda > Arachnida > Ixodida > Ixodidae > Rhipicephalus > Rhipicephalus sanguineus. The sequence continues at coordinate 141,422 of NW_023615534.1, read as the reverse complement.
GTTGTGCTTCGTCGACTAGTGACGTCAGTAACGCCTTTATAAAGGAAATACCCAATAAAGTGCAAGGGAGAACGACCGGCACTGTAACACAGTTGGTACAGCATCAGGCACAATATCCGAAGGTTGGAGGTTCGTTTCCTACGAGCAGCAAGTTGCCTTTTACTTTTAGATCTGTGTGCGTATTTCGCAACAAATACTCAACCAAACCAACCGTTAGGTACTAACTTTTGAGGCGCGCTGGAGACAAATTACAACATGCGTAGACATTTATATAGTAATTACTGCAACAAAGCTAAAGTACGATAATTAACGTCCCCTACGCCTTCCTTCGCTTCATTATCTGTTAGTTTCATGCTCCAAAACAGTTTTGCTCTCAGTAATAATAATAATAATATAATATAATAATAATAATAATAATATAATAATAATATATAATAATAATAATCATCTGGTATTTAACGTCATAAAATCACGACATGATTATAAGGGATGCCGCCGTGGAGGGCTCCAGAAATTTGGACTACCTGGTGTTCTTTGATGTGCACTGACATCAGAAAGTACACGGGCCTCTACCATTTCTTTCTTCTCCACAGAGCTTTTTTTCTCTCAGTTAGTTGTAAATAAAACAAAGAAAATGATACATTACTCACCTTCACCATATTCGCCCCTAATAAGGCACCATGGGCACCCAAAGTATCTGGCGAAAGGCACCATGCTTTGAACAGCTGCCCTCGCAGGCGCGTCCACAGAGCAGCACAACACAAACGGCGTCATGTGTGAACCCTATTGTTATAAACTCATTCGACTGGCTTTGCATTTTTGACTTCACGGACGCACTCGTCTAAAAAGAGCTGCACATCTGGATGGAACTCCCCAAACCACAGTCCTGCAAGGACTGGATGTTTCAACCGCAGGTGTGGTGGAAGCTCATTCACAATCGATCGTAGTGGCCCCACAGACGTTTTGGAGGATTAAAACACAGGGATACCATCAGTGTTATTGGTCAAGGTCAAATCATAATTCCCCAGTTGTCTTGCTGTTTGCAGAATATGACAGCACTGGGCATTCGTGATTTCAGGTATTGTTGCTTTAGGCTGTCGCACTTTTGCCAAATTTGGTCCTAATTCTGATTTTCTTTTTTCGAGCAGGGAGCTAAGCTGCTAATGGAGATGAGATGATAAAAATCAACCTCGCTTTCTGAATGCCTGAAAGCTTTCAGTTCGCTTGCATAGTGTGCACTTCGCCACTTTGCCCTCCGTTGTCATTTCATTGCTGCATGTTTCGCAGACGTAGAAGTAATGCAAAACTTCTGTCTCTCTCGTCCACAGTTTCCAAAACATGTAACCGCTCCGCGGTAAGACATTGGCACCACATAGAAAGTTAATGAGCCTAGAGAGATCGCCTAGTGCTGTCCTAGTCAGTCCGTGGGCAACGGCATATGCCATGACAGCTGCAATTGCACCGGCTTTGCTTACTTGGGAGCCAGGCAAGGTTTACTGGCTGAAGCCGGAATTTGAGGTAAAAAATCGTGCTCATCCTCTGGTGTGTCCTCCTCCCCGTCGTCATCCTCAAAACTGCAGTATTCGTCACAATTTTCCTCCCCGTCGTCACTCGTGGAGAACGCGCTGCTGTCACTGCCAGAGTGGTCATCGCTGTGTACGCTGGAGTAGAGTAGAGTAGAGCCTATAGACTCTGGCACACACCCATGCTGGGGGATTGGCCAAGAACCGAATACTTCTCAAAATATATTCTTAAATGAAAGCTTATTTTTTATATTAAGATAAAAACGTAAAATGAAACGAAAATATTAAGAATAGAATAATAGAATATAATATAAGCAATTAAGTGGATAATTTGAGTTAAAGAACTAAAGTAATTTGGAAAAGCAGAACAACAGGAGTAAAAATTGATTGTATAGCCTAACACTCCGTGACCCTTTAACAAACTCCTGCAGGGCATCGGCAATTTTCCCGTCACTCTGTCCAAGCTGGAATCGGACGCATCTCGGCCACTGTCGTCGTCGTCGCTGTACACAGCACTAGGCTTGTTTGTTTGTCGCCTAAAGAAGACTGGCTCAAACCCACGAGGGGGATTGGCCACACTGACAAATAAAGGGTAATGTAAACCCTATGAAATGTCAAAAAGAAAGAACGAAACGCGATGTAAATAAACGTGAAATAGTTAAGAAATATCACATCTCCCGATTCATTCTTCAGGCATCCGTGGCAACGTTATCGAAGGCCTCAAGTTATTTTCGTCGAGTCGCTGTTATCGCACGTACATGTTTCTTTGTCGTGCTTAGTTTCTCCAAAACTGTGTTCGCTGAAGCCTAATTTAGTTGTCGATGACATTTTCCCAAAAGATGGTAATTTGCATCCCAAAGCGTATTCTCGAAGGTCTGCTTCAAGATCACCTAGGTCGATTTCCTGCTCGCCTTGTAATTTCAACAGACGCAACGCAAAATCTTCAGAAGGCCGGTGTGGGCATTTTCTCCCAGCAGCTCAATTGGTCTTTTGCTCTCCGACTTCCCGATTTCACCCCAATATTTCTTGCAGAATTCATGGCAATCACATTGGCTGTTAGAAAACTAACTTTTCAAAAATCGCAAGTTATCATTATTACAGATGCCTTGTCGGTTTGTACGCATTTACCGTCCGCAAAACAATCAGATCTAATTAGAATATTTTCGAGACCTGTACCACGTAGCATATCAGAAGTTCGATTGGTATGGGTCCCCAGGCATGAAGGAATCTTTCGAATTGAAGCATCTGACTCACTCGCTACGGCGTCTTTAGATGGTCCGGTGTTACATGTAGTGCCCCTGTTTTCTTTCATTACCAGAAAAAAATTCAAACATCTGTTACATTTAACAGACACCGAAACAGCTCTCCTACAATCAGAGGAGTACCGGCACTTACAGTTCCCATGGAACACCACCAAATGGCTTTCGCGTCAATGCGAGGTGACCATCACAAGCATTCGTTGTAAAGTTCCCCGTTTAAATTATTACCTTCATGAATCTGGCTTCTCATTAACTAATCTCTGTGCAGTTTGCGATGAAACGGAAACGATAGATCGCTTTCTTCTATCATGCCGCCGGTTCCCCTCACTCCGTAGAATGTTTCTGGAAATGCCGACTGGTAGGCTAGGTTTACCATTTACTGCTCTCAGCCTGTCGTCGTTTGGAGCCTATCAGTTGGCGGTAGGCCGCTGTGCTATTATGACTGCGCTACACAAGTTCCTTTAAGCAACCGGAAGAGTACGCTGCTAATGCTACCGACCACCGAAAGCAACTTCTCCCCCCCCCCTTTTATTATTATTTTTTATTATTTTTTTATCTTTATCCTACGGCTTTTTGAATTTCTTAACACTAGGCGTTGAAGCGACTACCGAGTCGTCTGCATCGCAGCAATCGCGATCCAAGTACACCTTGCGCCGTTTTATGGGACGGGTTTGCGACATATCTCTCCGCCGCTGCAATGGCCATAAATAGATGGTACGGCTGCAAGAGTTTTTGCATTTGTTATTGGTGAACTAAATTATAACTGTTTAGGGCGCGAAACACCTACTGCTCATTACGGCTAACAGCCCTGCGTAGAAGCACATCCAAAAAAGGCAGGATATTGTCTTTCCCTCCTTCGTATGCGAACTGAATGGCGTGGTGCACTGTTCAGCACCGCGTAGAAAGCATCCAGACTTAATTTTTTTTGAAGATTGCAAAACTGTCATCAACGCATTTTCACCTGAAAGGGTAGTGAGTTCAACCCACAAGCTTTGACGTGCTTCGTCACTGAGTTTGCCATGGGAAGAAAAACAGGACTTCGCATAGGGCACCCTTAAATTTTATAGTAAATCGTGTTGGCGAAGCTGAAGTGGTTGCAGTCTCCACATCACCATGTGGAGACTGCAACGCAACTTACATGGGCGAAATGAGCGGGAAAACGCCATTGAAGCTTAAAGGGCCGCTAAACAACCTCCGATATGTTCTGTTCAAACATTTCAAGTAAACACGCGCATCGTGTTCAGAATGACGGCACGATAAAGGATGCCACACGTGGCAGCGCTTGAAGCCGCGGGCGTGTCACAAATTCCAAGGAACAATATCTTCTCCTCTCCGGGACATTTTGGTCTTCCTAGAGACGTGTGTGACGTCAGCGTGTTCAATCTGTGATGCGGTATGCAGGCGATGCTGCGATTGGTCGAACAAGAACCTACGACTTGCGGTTAGTCTGCAAGCAGCTGTGTGAGCACTTGCGAGTCGGCAACTGCGGCCCGTAACGCAACTGCCAAATCGCTAGCGTACCAGCACAGTCACGCCACGTGGTCTGATAATCTGCGCGGACTGACTCGGACAGTGTTTTGCGATGGCTTACACGCACCAGCATACCTGCCAAGTTTGGAGAAACGGAATCCGGGAGATCTACTCAACGGGGGGGTACTGCGATTACTGCGATAGCAATTATATGGACACTGTCAGCGGGATTTTGCGGTCGCCGCTGATCTGTACAGAGTCCAAATCGATAACATCGCTTACGCATCGTCTGTTTCACGTGCGAGTAAATGCGCGCTAGCTCTAGGGACGAACGCGGTTGAAGCAGGGAAACGACCCGGTTGTCACCGTCGCGCGAAGGGCACATGCGATAACATCGCTCCGCGTGTGAGGCCTGTCGTCGCTTGCTTACCAGTTATTTCGTGGGGCAAGGGACCATAAGGGGCGCCGTTGAGACGGGGACGGTCGCAAGCGCTGGCGAACACGCTATCTCGACAGACATCGGTAACGGCTACCCTTTTAAGTGCTGGGCTCTCCGCTTAAAGCAGTAGTGACACAAAATTTTGAAGGCGAGATAACTTGTGGGAGATTTGTGTGTAAACAAACGCATCATCTACGAAATATTATCGGCTGATATAACACATTTAGCGTCAATTTTTATATTGCGTGTAGCGCATCTGTACGCGAAACGTCCCACCTCGCGTCACCGTGACGCACGGGGCGCGCAATGCACTGGACGCGCGGGGCAAAACTAGATTTCCGGGAGATTTTCCTATGACCTGTACAACCGGGAGAAACGTTCAAAATCCGGGAGTCTCCCGGGTAATCCGGGAGACTTGGCAGGTATGCACCAGTGCTTGGCTGCAAGACGCCGACTGGAAAAACGAAAAGACGCGACACGCGTCACCGTACGGGTCCATATTGGCGATCCTTTGAAGGCGTGCGCGCCACAAAGGGTCCATACCGGCACAATTCGTACGAGCACGAGCCGGCACGGCAACAACAGCGGCTAGCCGAGATGCACGGAGTTCACGGAGTCGCGCCAACCGGAAGTGCCCGCTGTTCCGAAGAGCGCGTCAGCGATGACGGTATGTCACGTGAGATTGGGAGGGGCGCTCGTCGAGGAGGGCAAAGCAGGTCTGGCCGAGGAGTCCATCAGACGAGTGGAGTGTAGCGAAGGAAAAGTGAAACGAGCGATCGCAGTGTTTCGATCAACAAACGCGTGTAAGTCCGCTATTAAGGCACCGTATCAAAAAAGAAACGCCAGGCCTGGGCGGAAAGCGCTGCACAGTCACAGTGAAAGCTGGAAGAGCGGCATTTCTAGAGTCTGTTATAAACTATCTTGAGGCTACTAATACAAGTACACTTGCAACGTACCTACTACGCCACAAATCAATTTTTGTGAAGTTGGGAAGCACCCATCACGACATTATTCGTCATTCTGCGGAGAAGTGATGTACCAACTGTGAAGAATTATGGCTGAGCCTTTTGTAATGGGTTGGAAGCTTTAAATGACCCACTAGTTGCGCAATTCTAATTGTGTCACATCCGGTCATTATTTAGCTCTACCACCACGCTTTATAACATACGTTAATGTTAGAAAGAGAGCGAAAGGGGGAAACTTTATTGAGACGCTGAGAAATGAATCATGGGGGCTGTATGGGCTTCCTTGGCAACCAATAGAAGTGCACTTGCGAGGAACCCACTAAGCTATAAATTGTCATAATTTTTGCGATGTAGGGAAGGAGCCACTATGCAATTTTTCGTCATTCTGCGGAGAACCGTGGTACCCGCTAAACACCTGTAAGGCATTATGTGCACTTTGTTGATGCTGCGGCTGATTACGATGAAGAATTATCGCAGAGCCTTTTGTAATGGGTTGGAAGCATTCAACGACCCACTCGTTGCGCAGTTCGCATTGTGCGACGCCTGGTTACAGAATTCGCGTTGTGTGACGCTTGGTTGTTGTTTCACTCTTCTACCACTCTACATTACATATGGCAATGTGGTCCTTCCCGACATAAAGCCCATGTAGGGTCTTTTTGCAACGCAGTTTCAAGCGCCGGCATGGTTCAGAGGCCATGCCGGCGCAGGCAGACATTCCGAACATATGTAGCAGGCAAGACATTCCGAGCACGGCACCTGGTACACTACGACTTGATGTTGCTCCCTAGAGGGCCGATCCTTCGGCCGCGATAGCAAGCGGGTGAGCGTCGACGCAGCCTTGTGAATCATCGTGAGCCCCTCTTTTCCGAGAATCTTGGAGAGCTCTTCACTGATGCCCGGCACATATGGGATGACGATGCGCTGGGCTGGCTTCTTGGATTCTTTTGTGGCTGGTGGGGTGGCCGGAGAGGGAGGGGGTCGCGTAGTGGGTCTTTCGCAGGTGCCTCTCCGTGTTAAGGTGGATGTCCTCTCGACACACGGCGTGACACCCGGGAGATGAACGCTTCGGTGTATCCATTCTTTAGTAGCCCGGGGACGATCCTCTCCTCTTCTCTCTTTCTCTCCCCTGCCGATGTGCAGATTGTTCGTGCAGATTGTTCTTGCACGTGAAAGGAGCGCCGAGACTACCGAAGCTTTATGGGCAGTCGTATGACAGGACGTGAAATGTAAATACCTGCCAGTGTGCGTTGGCTTTCTGTACACCGAGAAGGTCGTGCGCTCGCCCTGCCGTCTGACTGCAACACCACGGTGGTGTGGAGCGAGACGGGACGCTTCCGCTTCTCGATTCTTTGCAGCAAGAACTTCCGAGAAGGCGACTTCGTCTGCAGACTAGGAGCGCAAATGGTAATTTCGTGAGTGACAATGAGTTCACACGTGACATCTCCCTCTTCACGTGAAAACACCCACACCACGAAGACTTCTCAAAAATTACTTCGGGGACGTCATTCCTCGTAGTCAACCTGATCCTACGCACGCTGATCGTGGAAAATGCAGTGGGGAAGGTACCGATACACAGGGCAAAATGAGGAGGGTGCAATTTGATGGCAGAAAGCAGTCTGTGAACGAGTTTCTGATTTTAGAAAGACAAGAAAGAAACCTTACAGGAAAGCCCATAATTGTTTTTTATTCTATTCGTTATTTCATCCTGACGTCTGCCTATGAAAGCTCGCCGTAAGCATGGAGGCTGACATGTCTGATGAGTTGGCAAAGAGCTGCTCTATCGCAACCCTTAAGCAACAAAACCGTGGGCAGCGCTTTCCCCTTCCGATTTTCATTAGAGTTATTACGTGTGGAAGCATCAAGGTGGTTTTGGCCGAACCAGAAGAAACGAACATTTCAAGCGATAACTTCCATGGCGAAGCTATAAGGAGGTTTGGGAGTTCAACCTCCCACCGCTCCGATGTTGTTACATTCCGTATATGTATGTATATGCACACACATACAAAACATGCCAGATCACACATAAAGGGAAGTCAGATCCCCAGAAAAAGTTTTTGCCTACGACCCTGCACAGGTACGTTCATGGTTAAAATCATGCTTATGTGGAAACGGGCTTACACCGAGCTTTTTATCTTATTGCTTTTCATGGGCTTAGATATGAGCAAAAAAAAAAGGGAGAACGAGAGTCATTCCGAAGTCGTGGCGCAGAGACGTGCTTATGCAAGGGCTACAGAATATAGCGCACGCCTTCACCTCCTCCAGAACGATTTCAAGGCAGAAGATACGCTAGATGAGACAAAAAAAGGCAGTGCTGCTCACGCGGGCAAAGCGCCGGCAAATTGAATGTCGGAAGCCGCAGTCTTCCAGAAGATTGCGTTTGTTTGTCGAAGCAAAGAAGCACTGTTAACTAGTCAACGGAGTCTCTAGCCTCACGGTGGTACCAGGGGAGAAGGCGAGGAACGGGGCGTTGGAACAGTGTGGGGGCATGCCCCCACTGGTTTCGAACCAGTAGGGGCGACCTTTCCAAGGCCGGGGCGCTAGCGCCCCGTTTGTATCCCGAGGATGTCGCTGAGCGCATGTTGGGCGGACTTGGCTGGGCCCCATCCCAAGTGGCGCCCGGGCCACTTGTACCCTCTCCCCCCCGTAGTTACGCCACTGGAAAGCGAGCTATCGAGGTTCGCTTGGCTTGTGGACGTCAAGACTCGCTATGAACTCGAGCACAAGGGGGATGACTTCTTCGAAAATGTCTTCTCGGCATCATCGCCAGCAGAAGGTTAGCGACTGTCTAGGTACCATTGCTGTCGCATGACCTCGCGATGAGCGGGCTCAAGGAAAACTTTACCACGTTTACGAGCTCTTCCTGAAAGTACGGGTACCACATAGCGCATCCGTCCAGCTCCTGTTTAGCGTAGGTTCGGATGTATTAGGTAAGAAGCGAGCCACCTTTCGAGATGAGTACCCATTAACAACCGAGCGCCACGTAGGTGTACTCCTATACCCCTTTAGAAAACCGGTGGGTTCCCGGTCGGCACTGGGAATCGAACCCGCTACCTCCCGCATTAGAAGCGGACGCTCAACTATGTAGCCACCGCTGCGGTGGCTACATAATTGAGCATCCGCCTGAAATAGTTGAGCATCCGCCTCTGCTGTGGGAGGCAGAGAATTGCTGCCGCCGGTACCTACCGGTAAAATAGGGACAAGCGCACTTCCGGCCTGGTGCTCGGCAGAACGAAGTTCAAAGTCGCTTGGGAGGGCACCCACCCTGTGGGAAAATAAGGTCACCCTCTTTACCGCAGCGGTGGCTACATGGTTGAGCGTCCGCTTCCAATGCGGGAGGTACCGGGTTCGATTCCCAGTGCCGACCGGGAACCCATCGGTTTTTCTAAAGGGGTAGAGGAGTACACCTACCTGGCGCTCGGTTGTTAATGGGTACTCATCTCGAAAGGTGGCCCCATAAGGTTCTGCAAAGACCTGGGCGCACCTTAACCCACCACCGCCTTGGTGAAATAGTTGAGCATCCGCCTCTGCTGTTGGAGGCAGAGAATTGTTGCCGCCGGGTACCTACCGGTAAAATAGGGACACGCGCACTTCCGGCCTGGTGCTCGGCAGAACGAAGTTCAAAGTCGCTTGGGAGGGCACCCATCCTGTGGGAAATTGGCGGCATGGGACCGCCAGACCTAAAATAAGGTCACCCTCTTCTGACCGCAGCGGTGGCTACATGGTTGAGCGTCCGCTTCCAGTGCGGGAGGCACCGGGTTCGATTCCCAGTGCCGACCGGGAACCCAACGGTTTTCCAAAGGGGTAGAGGAGTACACCTACCTGGCGCTCGGTTGTTAATGGGTACTCATCTCGAAAGGTGGCCCCATAAGGTTCTGCAACGACCCCTGGGCGCACCTTGACCCACCACAGCCTTGGTGAAATAGTTGAGCAGCCGCCTCTGCGGTGGGAGGCAGAGAATTGCTGCCGCCGGGTACCTACCGGTAAAATAGGGACAAGCGCACTTCCGGCCTGGTGCTCGGCAGAACGAAGTTCAAAGTCGCTTCGGAGGGCACCCACCCTGTGGGAAATTGGCGGCGTGGGACGCCAGACCTAAAAATAATATCACCCTCTCTTTTTTTCATACGCCTTGGGTATGAATGGCTTCGAGCTGACGTGATGGACGCAGCTTTAATTTAAATCTGCGCCCAGTATGACATTCCTTCAGGGAGTCAACGTCAAAGTAACTCGAAGTAATTTATCTAGTTGATTTTCTGCGGAGACAGCGACTAAAGGCTTAAACAGCCTGAGAAGTCAGTCTTTGCGTCAAATGTTCAGAAGCAGCACGACGAGCCTCATGCTACAATCCATGCGGTCGTGATGAGAATTACGGTGCACGATTGGCCCACTGGTGATGTCTCAGTCCAATGGGCCATACGGGTAGCGTAGAGGCCTATGGGCGTCATCACAGCTCGAACGTGAGCTGAAAGAAATAGAAAAACAAAGGATGGCAGCACGGTTTGTGACGGTATTACACAACCTGTTCTTCAGAAGAGAGAACAGCAAACGTTGGAGTCTTGTGTGTAACGTTCAAGCTGCATTGACGGTTGTTATCAGCAGATGCTGTTGTATCATTAAACACGTGGCATAATGTACGTGAGAGTGCATTTTATGTGTACTAATCTTCGAATGAGCTGGTTGCAAAGCCTCGATGGCAATTAGGGGGACTGTGGTGAAACTCGGCCCCCATAATGAAGGAACAATGCGCAGGCATATGCTAGTTACAGAACGCCATGTCGATACGCTCGCTCACCATTCTTACCGTCACCCGTTCCTGCGATGGGCGGCGTTGCCGTTGTCGGCGCAGCCTATAGAGCGAACGAGCACGAAATAGAGCGAACGCGGAGCGTAGCGAGCAGTTGTGTTTGCGTCTGCAATGCCTCGTGCCAGGGTTGCCAGGTCGAAAAGACAAGAAACAGTAAAAAAATAGGAAAAACTAGCCAAGAAGTAGACAGATTGAGCAAAGTGCAGGAAAAGTAGGCAAAAGTAGCCACGCATGTGTGAAAATAGCTTCCACATTTTTATTTTAATGGCTAAATGCAAACGCCATTCGACGAAAGTGTACAAGTGTGCAGCACGAACATTTGAAGATCCTAATTCCTGAGATTCCAGCATAAATTGTTGACTTTAGCAATCAGTTCATGCATGACGCCGTAGTGTTTATGCATGACGCCGTAGTATTATTACTCAAGTCAGCGTTAAAGAAGACAAGTCCGCTTGTCGAAACCTTGGCTTTAGCGGTACCTCGTGTTCACAGATGAGTGGCGGGTATGAGCCCCCGTGCTGATACTCACACGGCTGGGAAATAACTGTGGCATCCCGCGAACAGGCCGGATGAGAGAGAACAACCGAGTGCTTTCGTGGGAGGAGTGCCACCGGTTTCAATTAAATGCGAAGCATTTCTTAGCGACCCTTTGGTACTTTGAGCGTTTCTATCTATCTATCTATCTATCTATCTATCTATCTATCTATCTATCTATCTAGTCTGGGTGCTCTCATGATCGCCTGCTTAACTTGGTGTATACCAATATTCGCACGGGAGGGTACGCGGCTTTGATGAATACGACTGTAGGGTGATGACATGAATAACGCGAAAATCCTGTCGCATACGTCGTCGAACCCTTTCCTTCAGACGCGTGTGGCACATACCCGTTTGCCACGGGCCGCGGTGTACGGGTGTGCGCCACAGATGATTGACAGTTTATATCTACCCAGGAACGGCGAGAACAGACATTGGTAACTTAAGTGCGAGAGCATTAAGAAAAGCCGACATCGGCAACAGTGACCCGACGAATTGAATGAATAACTATTAGGATCCCAGCAGGAATCGAACCCAAGCATTCTGCGTGGCAATCAGGTATTCTACCACAGAGCCACGCCAGTTCTATAAAGTGGTTTGGAGGAACAGCCTATGCAGGCGTAATGTCGGTGCAACGTCAATTGCCGTTGTGGTGCTCGGTACCTAATTTTACAAGAGAACAATAAACCTACATATTACTATATGTACTCGATGAAAAAACCCGTAAACAGGGGGTGGGAGCTCGAGCCAACGTTTCGACAAGTGGACTTGTCTTCTTCAAGGCTGGAACTGATTTAGTTAGCGCTCGTGTGTGGGTGATCCTGGTACAAGGAAAGACCGCTTCGCGCTTGTAAAACCATTGGAACGCACTGTGACACGCTGGAGGGGTAGCTGAAAGCGCGACAAGAATAGCCGTCTTCTACCATAGTCACTTCCGCCGCGACTACGGGAACTGCATTTGGAAGTGCCGCCGCATTGGGAAATGAACGCAGGCGAAGCGTTGCAAATTCTCGGAAGCCTCTGTTTCAAGGCGGTATCCGCGCGCAGGGTCACGAAGTAATGGCTTGCCACTCGAGAAAAAATAGGCGTGCAGCACTGGCTTTGAGACAGTGACTTTCGTCGGCAGAGGCCGACAAGTACTGCCTCCACGATTATGCCGTCCGCGGCGTCGCGCGCTTTACCACATGGCCCGTTCTCTACTTGAGGTAGGTAGGTAAACAACTTGATTGATTCATGACAGAATCATGTGAGGGGGTTGTGTAGTGGGAAGTGGAAGCAGGACGACGATGGGCCTTCGGGCCGCTCGAGGTGACGGACACTTGTGTGCTTCGGCGACCCCTCTGGCCCAGCGCAGTGGGCGGAGCTGTGACTTCGGTTGCGAGGTATGCAGAGCAGCCTCCCGTTACTCCTAATGTTCTGACCCTTTCCACGGGGGCTTGGTTTATTTGGACAGTTCACGAAGACGTGATTGAAGTCGGCTCTGGTGCAAGGACACAAGTTGTAATGAGGAGAAGTTTCGCCATGCGTAATAAGGGAGAGAAGGAAAGGAGTTGTGAATGTGGCCGTTTGAAGTCTGCGCCACAAAACCTGCTCATTTCTGGAGAGATTTATGAGGTCAGGTATACTGTGCTTGAAGGGAAACCATCATCGCCCTTCCTGTGTCGCCGACCGGCAGCATGCCTTTGCTTGTCTTGCCACAACAAGAACCTTCGTACCCCATTTAGAAACACGCTCAGCTCATGTGCCACAAAACAAAAGCAATACATTTTTTCAAATGTATCCCCATACAGAAATACATATACTCAAAAGTATCTCTGAAATACTATTGCCATACTCTTCTATTGCGATACTGCCGAGCCCTTGCCAGGACACCTACGGCGCCGTCTGCAAACGCGGACCTTATACTTACCCCTCCCTGCTGTCCCACTACCGACCCATCCCACCTTCCTGCCCTCAGTGCAATGAGGGCAAACCTAGCGCACATTCTCCTGGCCTGTCCGTCTTCTCCTCCGGCGGGCCGGTGCGACTCAAAACCTGGGAGAAATGGGAGACCTTACTACACTCCACGGACCCGGAAAGGCAGAGGATCGCCGCCCGCGTAGCTGCCAACGCCATGGACCTATTAGACATGAACGTTTGAGTGTGATCGGGTCGCGCGGGGACTCAGGGGGCCTGGTAGGTCCTAATTGTTTCGAGTCGACTCGATTCTACAGCAAGAAATCTCGCTAGATTCCACAGCGTTGCTAGCTAGCTCACTAGCTTCCACAGAGAAGTCTCGCTAGCTTCCACGCGTGATGTGTGAAGCGAAGCATGCAATGCAGGGTGTCGTGCGTAGCACTCGAGCGCAGCCAGTTTCTGTGGCAATATGTAACGAATGTTACATTGCTACAACTGCGGATAGCCAGAAGTTCAAACACAGTTGGTGTTGCCCCAAGCTGCGCTCAGGATTAGCATTAGGCAGTATCTCAATTGTCGGTGAATTTTTTCATTGAACGTCTGTCGCCAAGAATATCATGCTGTCCTGCCCGCGGTGATGTGCGATGAATATTATGCATCACACAATTTTCATGAGCACTCGCTGCTTTCCTTGCGTAATCGTTTGCATTGGTCGTTACTGCAATACCAAGCAGGCTACAATTCGGGCTATCGAAGCTCACAGGAGTGCGAACGAACGCATCATGCACATGGCTTGTCTCGAAAACAGATGTTTGCTTTATATGAGGAGGTGCAGGAATGCAGTTTGGCATGGGCTTGTAGAATATGAGATAATTAGTTCTCTTTTGCATACAGGAGGGTCCAATATGCAGCTTAAGGTGTAATGAATAGGTACCTAGGATTGATCCGATCCGGCTCCTCCACCTTCGTCCGCTTCGTCTTGGGCGGTGGCCCCTTCTCGGACTCGTCGGGCGGATGACCTCCAACACCCACACACATCGGCAGCGGAGTCCTAGAAGCATAAGGCAGTGCATCAGAATAGTTTTTAGTTTAAATAAGAACTCCCACATTGCTGGATGCCATAATATCTCTATAAGAACGGATTAACAGCGTAAACACGGGACAGAACAAACGCGAGGACGGGCCCTGATTTGTTCATCCTGTGTTTGAGCTGTTATTAGCTCCTTCGAGCACGCCTTTCGAAGCTTGTTCAGTCCATAATACGTACACAAAGCTGCACATCTTGAGAACGCACCGTGAGCGTTTTCCTGCGGCAATCTATGAACAGCATCAGCGCTGTTTAGAAAGATAATCCTTCGCATTGAACTTTTTGTATTTGACATGATTCGAACACAGCTGCAGATTTGTAATGGTGGCACCATTTCGGGAAAATTTAAAGGTTTTTGTGTAATTTACGAGGAAATGTAGATTTAAAGCATGTTTTGGTGCGATTGACGTGCAAGTCAAAGAACGTGTTTCTTTTAACGACTGTAGCTCGTTCAGGATATAAGGCTTACTTGTATTCGTTTCTTGAATTTCATGGCTCACTCAGAGCGACTGTAGAAAAGAGGTTTGTTTTCTGCTCCAGTGTGACAACTCCATCTTTTTCTTTAAAAAATTTTGAAGCCATTTATACTGTCCTAATATATTCTCCTTGCTTCTTTTCTTAGCCCGAAGCTTCAGGCAATTAAACTTGTCTAATGTCTCTAGAGAGCCCACTGCATTTGCTGGTGTCGCGGGCTAGGAAATCATTTTGGTGCATGCTTCTTGTCTAATCGCCGAGGATAACTGCATGCATGTGCGCACGATGTTGTAACTTCGTCTTCCCGAACATAGTAGACCACCTTTTATCGTCATCGTGATTGCTCCTCACGAGCTGCCGCTCGCTCGGGGGCACGAAGCCATCTTTCTTCTTTCTTCATGTTCCATTAAAAGTGTTCGTTCGGACGTGCCGTCTAATTTTCTAAACGACAGTCTGGTAGCCGGCGGACCTTGAGGTCCACCACACACAAGAACGATTTTACACAAACTTAGTCAAGCAATGTAGCCATGCTAGCATACATCGTCGAACGGTTTCCCAAACGAGAGCTGTCTCCCAGCTCGTCAATTCTTTTTATCTATTGGATTCGCTCCTTGCTGAACTGTCGCACTGCACAACAAAAATCGGTTGTAACATGTTGCAGTAATTTTCAACCAAGTGGGGAATCAAAATAACAAAACAATACGGCTGATCCCTCTGTGATAGGAATCGGTATAACACGAAAGTAAAACGTGTCTTCACACGTAACTGAGCGTTTGTTGTGCATTGTTTCGCCCCGAGGGCGAAGGAATGAATGCTATAGCGACAAGTCGTAATGTCACGCGAAGAACTGCAAGCCGCTCGAAACTTGCAGAAGAAAGAAAGGCGCACGGAGCGAAAACACCAATGAACCCCCCCGATCTACAACTGTCCACAGCTCGACAGGTAAGCGCGGTGGCAAATACAAAGGAGACGGACGATACGAACGCACAGTATACACGGATAAGCGCGAACTGTCACAGTTGTAACTTATTTGCTAGTGAGCAGCGCGCTCCTTTCGCAAAAGCGGACGCTGCGTGAGCGAAGTGACCTTCGTGCCACTTACACGCCAACTTGAGGTGAGAGCGCAAGAGCAAATAAGCGCACGCGCACGAGCGACCACGCCCTGTAGAGGCGCACGGTCATCTCAACGCTTGGGGCGACGAGCGTTAAAGCACGCCCTTCCAGAGCCGTCGATGGGGAGTCTGGCGAATGGGCGGGCAGTGACGTCGCGGCGCGGCGATGACGCTGTTCACGTCACCGCCACGCATCCGCTCCGGCGGCGTCCGCCATATATATCTTTCCGCGCGACGGGCGCACGGCTGAGGCTATGTACGCGCTGTTCATTCGTGAAATCTAGCGCTCCTAAACAAATTGCGAAAGTGAAATTGTGCAAAATTGTTATACAAATTTAATGAAAAATATGGAGTGACTTAGACGTTTCAAAACATCGAGAAACTGAGTTGTGCACGCCGATTCGAGTCCACGACGTTCTACAATACGCGCTGTGCTTTTAGAGCGCAGCTCTTAGGCGTCTGTTCCTGCGTTGTTCGGCATCGCCGTTGGCGTAGTCGGCGTAACCGATAGAGCGAACGAGCACGAAAGACAGCGAACGTGGATTCTGTCGATATCACGAGCCACTGTCCTCTAACATCGCTTTCTCTTCCTTCGTCATGCGTGCTCGCCCTTCGGTCGGTGCTCGTGCGCATGCAGGGCTGGCGGGTGCGCTGCTACTGTCTCGCTTGTC
The DNA here is from genome assembly GCF_013339695.2 of Rhipicephalus sanguineus. NCBI lineage: Eukaryota > Metazoa > Arthropoda > Arachnida > Ixodida > Ixodidae > Rhipicephalus > Rhipicephalus sanguineus. The sequence goes on along the minus strand of NW_023615534.1, from coordinate 125,191 downwards.
GTGACGGGGACGTCGATGACGCCTGCAATGCACAGTGTGGCGTGCGTAACACTCGGGCACTGGCAGTTTTTTGTGGCAATATGTAACGAATGTTCCAATGCGGATAGCCAGAAATTCAAACACAGCGTTGCCTCAACACAAAGCTGCGCTCAGAATTCGCATGAGTGAGCATCGTGATCATCGGTGACTTTTCGAGCTATGAAGACCTGTGGGTTTGCGTCTATCTTTTTTTTTAAATGCGAAGCATTTCTTAGCGAACTTTTGCGACTTCTAGCGTATCTGTCTATCTACCTATCTAGCCGCCTAATAATATGTGCTCTCCTGGTCGTTTCGTTCATGGGGTGTATACCAAATTGGTATGGCATAATGTGACTGTATGACAAACATAAACGACTGGCCATAACATGAAAATCATGACATGCATGTCATGTACAGCATGATTTACATGCCACAGTCTTGGTGCTCTTGCGGCCGTTTCGTTAATTTGATATACCAAAATTGGTATGGCTTGACAAGTGTATGGCGAACATAAATAACAGGAGTTATAATGAAAATCATGACACGCGTGTCATGTACAGCATGACTTACGTGCCACGCTCATGGTGCGCTGGCGGCCGTTGCGCTAGCTTGATATTACCACGCGCGTTGCTTATTATCACTTTCGCTGTATTCGGTTTTCGCCCACAAAGACTATCAGCGATGCTCAGCGCAATCCACGCCTCATTGTTCGAGAAGCTTCTCGATTATTGTAGATCATTTTGTTAAGATTGCGCGCAAGACGCGAACACTCGAGCTTATTCTAGAGATTGCGAGACAGCCAGCGATAACGCTGGAATATTCTGCGGCACATGCATAAATGCCAACGCGCTTCACGCTTGTCAGTTGATCGACGGACGACGCCCTGTTCGCCGCTATCATTGTACAGCGTGTATTGTTGTAGTTTGCCTTTCAGTTTCCCGGCCACAAGTTCGGCCAAATAAAGAGTTTAATCTCTGACGGGCTGACTGCTGCCTTCGTCGACGTCACGACCACGTGACAATATACACCAAAATTGGTAGTGCGCGACATCACTCTGTGACGAACATAATAACGGGAGTTAATGTGAATATCATGACACGCGTGTCATGTACATCATGACTTACTTGCCACGCTCATGGTGCAATGGCGGCCGTTCCGCCAGATTGATATACACCAAAATTGGTATTGCGTGATGTGACTCTGTGACGAGCATATAAGGTGTGATTTTTGGAACATGTCACTTGACAAGTGTTACGTGAGAATCATTGCATACCACGCCGGCAAAGTCTGTGCACGTGATCTGGCAGCAAAGCAGAAGATAAAGAAGAGGATGGATTGCGTGCCGGTTCATGACGATGACAATTTTTATTCGCCACTAACGGGGATTCTCCAAGCTTAAACAGCTCTGCTTTTAAAAGCAACAGAGATACCAGCGCACGTAATTGTATTAAGGCCGCAAAACGGGCGTACACAAGCCACTTGGGGATCTGGAGCCCTAAATTCCCTCTTAGAGAATTTTAGTGCCGGGACCCCAAAGTGCCTTGCGTACGTAAGCCCCTTACGTTCATTTGTATAGTCCATGGGTGCGGCTGAGTACAAGGGAACGTAAGAGGGTGAATAGGAAGTGGCTTGGAGTCCCCGGCACTAAACTCTCCAATAGAGAGAAAAAAAACTCACAGGGTCCCTTATGCATTCGCCTAAGACCACTCGAAGGCGAAAGCCATCTTCCTTTTCTTCAGTTGATGTATTGTTCCTCACGCCACCCCCCCCCCCCCTCGAAAGCTTTGTGACCTAACATTTTGCACTGCCTCAAAGATCGGAGACACTGCAATATTTGTATACCACATCTGGTCATGCAGTGACGTCATCGCGTGAAGTCACGTTATTCGACGTCATGATGACGTCACAATCTTTGGTTGTATGGTCACGTCATTACGTGATGATTTTTGACATCCCTCGTGTTGACGCCGCCGACGCCGCGGACGCCGGCGGTCAATTTTCGCGTTTGCTGAGGCATCTAATGTTTTCGTCAGAGCAGGTGCAGGGCCCCTATTAGGCGCGTGTTAAATGAAAACAGTACCTCGTTCGGCTAGTCTGATAGCGGACATCCTGTTAGTTTACAAAATCATTTTTCTGATCAACTTTTTCGCGCTCTATACTTCCTAATCACAAATTTCATAGAGCACATAAGGGCCCCTTTCTATAGTAGGAGCTTCCTGCACGAGCTCAGACATCCTGCACTATACGTGCATGACTAAAAAGCGCAAGGCACATTCTTTTAGCACAGAGGCGCAAATTAATTTACATGCGCGAATTAAACGTGAAACTGGTAGCATGTACAGAAGCGGCAACACAACGGTAATTGACACCATGCATAGGCTGACAGTCACAGAAACGCAGACGACATAACGTACACCACATGCCAGATAACCGCCGCAGCTTCGATATCGGAATAAGTCTTCCCCTCACAACATCACGGTAACATCCCAAGCCCGTGCTCAGAACGCGCGATAAATTACGTAAACGCAACACATCACGCTTGACACTTATAGCGTGATCGCTGCAAAATTTCAATCTGCCCAAGCGATCGAAACGCGAACCATAAAACTCCTTTGTTTTTTTCAGCGTGACAAAATTATTTTATTGTTTGTGCGGCTGAAAGGGCCCCATTGCACAACAAAATAAGTTTGTGTTAATGGTACGCTCTTCATAATACCAGCAATATTCAAGCTAAATACTCAAGTACGTATCTCGCATAGCACGGAGCAGTCGGTCGGGGTCCACTTGCTGCGTCTGATGTTTCTGATTGAAAGGCGTCGTCGCTTCTTCTCCTTCGGAAGCCTAAAAAAGGCGTAAACCCTGCGCGCTACTGTTTGAACAGCCAACAGCGCAACAGCAACCCATCGCACGCAACAAATTCACGCTTGAATGCGAGGGGCAGTCGCACAAGAGCTTCGTAGCCTACGCGGGCTCCTCAGCGATCGTGTAAGTGCGGCGCGCCTGCGACTGCGTCGCAGCAGCGCCGGACTCCGCGCAGCGCTGTCGCCACTGCCACCCGTCGCCGCCGCCGGCGAGGAGAGAGGTTTACGTCACGAGAAGAGGGCGGCGCTGGGGCGGAGCTCGGAGAGCGGCGAGATGAAACAATCGCCAACTCTCCCGAAGGGTATATATGGCTCTGCGCCCTTCGGGCCCTGCGCGCCATCTCGCTAGTGATAACGACAACACGCTGATGTACCCCGATCTCTGAGTACCGCTACCGGCAAATGGTGTATATAAATAGCGCGCCATTAGTACGACGAAGAACGTGCCGTCTGTGGCGGAGTCGTTTCGCGCTCCGCGCTGGGGATCGAGCGGTCGTAAGTTCGACTCCCGGTGACGGAACATTTTCTTCTAGCTTTTTTTCTTTGCCATATGTTATTCTTTATATTTTACAACGTCATATCCGTAACGGAAATGAGTCAGTGGATCCGTGGTGGACCCCTGCATAAGCACTTTCGTGTTAAAAAACATGGCTGATCCCCCCGTCATAGGAATCGGTATAACACGAAAGTGAAACGCGTCTACACAGAGTACTGCTAATCGTGTAGTGATATATGAGAGCTTGCACAATGTCCATTCGTGTTTGTCAGCTATAGCACCGATTGGCGTGGATGCACCCATGTTGACGCCTAGTTTGTACAGGTTTTTAGCTTGAGCATCAAACGCGTGCGTCCCGCTGGCCTCTGTCTCGCTCCACCAAGGCACGACATTCGCCCGTCGAAATCGTGTCCTTTCTGCCAAGCGTATTGTAGCAGTTTAGTTAGTCGGTGCTCTCGCTATCGAAGCAGCCGGCCGCAGAGACATCCCGTTGGTGCATGTGGAAGCTGTACTACTCCGATAAGCTTGCGCACGCTGACACGAAGCGAATGGCAAAGAACATAACTGCGTCTAGGGTGCCTCGGCGACGCCAGCGCGGCCAGTGTCCCTCGCTGGTATTGAGACGCTTTAACCTTGACCTCGGATATCACGCGAACTCTCGGAGTAAGCGCTAGTAAGTGCCGATTGTGACGCATTACTTCTTTTCAGCTCTCACAGTTGGCGGCTCACAGATACCTACACCGCCAACAGAGAGCACCGTACGAGAGAGATGCGTGAAAGATACTAGGCGCGTTCGTGTAGTGTCCATCATCTGCCAGGTACCTTAGTTGGTTTATCGGGGCGCTTACCGTCGCGTCCCTGACATGGGGTTCGACTCCTAGCGGCGGCGCTTTTCCTTTTTTCTCACCCGTTGGCGTCCATTTTATGAACGTCATATCCTGTACCAGAAGTACTTGGTGGACCCCGGCATAAAAAATTTTCGTGTTAAAAGTCCGAGTTTCCCCGCAAAGGCGAAGCAATGAATACGTAGCAACAAATTGGAATGTCACGCGAAGAACGGCAAGCAGCTCGAAACTTGCAACGCCCTGCTCAAGCAGAAAGGACGCACGAAAAGAACACACACAGGACGACGCGAGCTAACGAATGGCGTCTAGACTCGGCGCCACGCCCTCTCGCCATGAAGAGAGAAGAGGGCGCGCAGGATCGTGCAGCCGCGCGCCTCTCCCTTCATAGGGAGATGGCGCAGCGTCGAGTCTCCAGGTTACGCGCTGACGCGCTGTTTTTTTTCTGATGTCCCTCTTGTTAATACCGACAACACAAGGTTTTCAACTAACCGTAATCTACTTTTACCTAAAGTACGTACAAAGTATGGTCGAATGACCATACCAATATGTAACAATGTAACGAATGACCAATATGTAACATTGTGGAACGAGCTACCTTTTGATTTGAAATCATGCACAATGCGCTCATTTTGTAAACGTCTTAAAATTGAATTGTTAAAGGATTTGTGACTTTATTGTTTTTTTATTTCTTTGTTTGCAGCAAATTGTCAGTATTACTTATGTTGCCAAACTTTTTTTTTCTTGCACACTTTTTTCTATATTTTGCTGCAATTTCGCCACTCTTTGCTGATTGTTGAACTATTCCTCTGTTATATTTTTGTTAGGAGGTCCCCCTGACAGTTCCTTCTTTGGGACCTCTGATTGTTCAATCACAATGCAAACGAATGTATATAAAAAATGTATATATTTGAATAAACTTCAACTTCAACGCGTACGTATGGTTAGGGCTTCACTTTGCGTTTGAGCAGCGCGCTCTTTTTGCAAACGCGGCCGCTGCAGCGAGCGAAGTAACCTTCGTGCGGTCTGTGACTTCAACGCAAACATTGCGGTAAAAGCACAAGACGTACAAAGGGCCCCCGGCCGTCGCGAGATAAGCGCGCGCGCGGGCGACCAAGCCCAGTAGGGCAAAGTACATGTGGTACAGGTAATAGGCGCGCGCACATCACAACTCAGGTCAAACAAGCGGGGCCACGACCTTTAAAGCACGCCCTTCGCGCCATCTCGCTGATGATAAAAAGAACATGCTGATAAAAGAACATGCATATAGTATATATGTCACGTGGTCGTGACGTCGACGAAGACAGCAGTCGGCGTTCGCAAGATGAAACTGTTTATTTGGCCGAACTTGTGGCCGGAAAATGAGAACTAGTACTACAGCAATACACGCTGTACAAAGATAGCGGCGAACAGGGCGTCGTCCGTCGATCATCTGACAAGCGGTCAAGCGCGTCGGCTTTTATACAGGCGCTATCGAACTTTCCAGCAATATCGCTGGTGGCGGCATTATCTCTAGACAAAGCTAGAACATTCGCGTGCGGGTCGCAATCTTAACAAAACGATCTACTACAATCGTGAAGCTTCTCGAACATTGCTTCGCGGACAGCGTCGAGCGTTGATAACCGTCCCTGCCGGTCGAACCCGAATACATCAAAACAAGACAAGAAGGGCGTGTGGCATTATATATATATATATATATAATATATATATATATATATATATTGCGCAATGTAATTGCGCAACAACATGGTCAGCTTGCAGTCTGCTAGGCGTTCTTCGAGGGAGTTTTCATCTGCATCGGCTCAATCATTGGCATTCAGTTACGACACGAGCATCCGTGATTTCGCTTTTTCACATCATGCACACACATGAAAATATCAGGAAAGGGCAACTGTTGTATGATGCAGGCTAAGCAAATCTGGCTGACGTCCAAAAAAACGAAGAAAAATTGCGCACCACGAGTAGCCCTGTTGCGTTCGTCTTCTAAATTGTCCTTCGCTAACGTTTAACATCTTTTTTACTATGCTTTACCAAAAAAGCCTATCGTCCAGCCTTCCAGAAAAACACACGGTCTCTTACGCATTCGCTTAAGACGACTCGATGGCCGAAACTATCTTGTTTTTTGTCTCAGTCGATGATTGATCTGCCCTGGCCACCGTTCGAAAGCTTTCTGCATCTAATGTGGTTTTGCACTGCCTCAAACATCGGAGGCACCTCAACTGGTTTACATGAAATTACCGCCGACGGCCAACTTTCCAGTTTAATGAGGCATTGAAGGCTTTCGTGGAAAGCCTTAATCTCATGTATAAACCCAAGGCCTGCTTTTTTTACCAAACGGCAGGGAGCTTCGGCGGGCACACCGCCTTCTCTTTCCATGGCTTATCGAGAGTCGCCCACGCAAGCTCTCCCGACGTCTCGACCCCGAATATCATGTTATGCAAATACGGAACTGTATTATTAACGTACTTTTCCTCCTTTCTCACTCGGGTTAAGCCACTCCCTTTTCCAGTAGAGATACTGTATAGGAAGTACAGTTGAAACTCGGTTTTACGTAAGGCGATCTTACGAATTGCCCAATTTCACAAACAAATTTGAATTCCCCCGCAGTTGCCCATAGGCCTAATATTTTTACGAACTCGAAATATCGGAACAAACTTCGCCGCCAAACCCACTTTAACATAAGCATTCCGGAAAAAAAGGTCCATAAAACAAAGAGGTTTTTTCAAATTTATGGCGTCTAAAATGTCTGGCAGTGTGCTGCCAGGCATTCTGGACGCCATAAATTCTAGACGGAGCCTGGCAGTGTGCTGTCAGGCTGCGCCGGGCTCCACAAGCCCGCCACACGAGCAGGAAGAGGCGTCGACCAGTTGTTGGGAACAGCTTCGTCCGCCGTGACGAGCTCCTCGCAGATCATAACTTCGACGACTTCGTGATCGCCGACGCGGACACTCACCCAGCAGCAGTTCTTGACGACGAGGAGATAGGGCAGCTTGTTTCGGCGCAAAAGAGGAGTCTGAAGATGCGAACGATCCGGATACTGTCGAAGCTCCCGTACCCACACCGAGTCAGGTGATGGATGCCCTCGACCTTCTGAGCGGTTTGCTGGGGCGCACGAGAGGGCCGAGGACGCTGGCATTTCACTGGCTAGCTACGAGGATTCTGTGCTCCTGCTGAAACTCACGATATTTTATTGCGATAGCAATTATATGGACAGTCTCGGCTGGAAAATGTCCGTCCCCGTCGCCGTCATTCACCGTATATGTATAAGTATGTATATATATAGAAAAACCACAAAGAAAAATGATTCAGAAATTCTTTCCGACGCGCGGAGTCGAACGGGCGACCTCTCGCTTTGGAGCCCACCGTGTTAGACGTTAGGCCACGACAGCACCGTCTTTCAGCCTGCTAACGGCGAGCTATTTATATACAGCATGTAATTCAGCATGCTTTCGTAGTGGCCACATAGATGGCGCGACGTGCGCGCGTGTGGCGCGCTTTACAGATCGTCGCCCCGCTTCTGCGAACGCCGCTGCTCTTCGATCTACAGGGCGTTGTCGCTTTCGTGCGCTTATCTCGAGGAAAAAAGGGGCGGCCGGTGGGGTGCTTCGCTTCGCTCGCTGCAGCGGCCGCGTTTGCGAAAGGAGCGCACTGTTCAAACAGAAATAACTAACAACTGTGACAATTAGTTCGCGCTCGTCTTGTGTGTACCTGTTCGTTCGTTTCGTGCGTCCTGCTTTATGTTTGAGCAGTGCGCTTCAAGTGTCGAGCTGTGACGCATTAGTTCGCGCTCGTCTTGTGTGCGTTCTTTTCGTGCGTCCTTTGGGCTCGAGCGACGCGCTGGCAATTTCGAGCTGCTTTCCGTTCTTTGCGTTACATTACAATTTATTGCTATCGCATTCATTGCTTCGCCGTTGCGGCGAAACTGACTTTTTTTCACTAGGCAATAAATTTTTCGTTCGCTTGAACGAAATTTGGCATTCTCTCGGCTTTGCGAAGTTCCCGATTCAACAAACATGTTCGCGGGTCCCGATCACTTCGTTAAATTGAGGTTCAACTGTACGCACCGAAACTGAGCCGCAATGCGGATCTCTGGTGCGCCGGGCCGGGCGCCATTCTTGAGGTTGTCACCCAGCAGACGACCCATGCTTGCCACTGTGTTTGCTGTGTTTATGTAATGGGTGTTGTGTGGTGCTTCCTGGGCTTCTGTGCCCTCGTGTGTTGCATTTACATTGCTGCGGCGTTGGACATTTCCTCTACTACCGCGTGCTGCATGGACTGGTTAAAGTGCCCAGGCAGCAGCACGTTGTTGCGCCGTGTTCATAATGTAGCCGATCCTTTCGCTCTGCCGTGTTACTGCAGTGAATGATGGAAAGAAGGTTACTTGAAAGGGCTCGTTTACCTTTGTTAGACTGAATATAATGAGAACTAACAGACAACAATGGCACGGAAAGTATAGGGGACGTTATGCAGTGAAAGATGCAGCTCAGCGAATACGCAAAGTCGCTGCCTGACCCCGAGCGCAATAGGTGTATCATTAAGTTGCAAATGCGGTGGCGATCATCCCTCGGCGCTATCTGACGACTACTTCACGCAAACGATGTTGCCTCATCCTAGTGTAGACGGTGCGAACACCAACGGCTATCTCGTTAACGGGATAAACGGCGTCACGCGGCGGGTCCCTCTTTCAGCCGCCGTAATCCTCTCTGGGAGCCTGTTAATACGTGTGACCCCAAAAAATGCATTTAGCACTGCCGAGAGTGTCACGTCAGCTTTTCTACCCCAGTGCAACAGTCCGGCAAGGAGGTAATCATCTCTCCGTTGAAAAGGTCTATAGCCTCGATTATGAGGAAGACCTCTATAGACTTACGAATGGATCGTTCTCGAGCTTGAGCTCTTCTCCTGGAATGAAAGGAAGAAAAGAGAAATATGCTTTAGCACAGTGTGACATTGGGCGAGTTGGTGCATAGCTTAATAAAATTTTTGTGGCGCAACTGAGACAAGCACGGAAACAAAGACGACAGGATAGGGCCCCAGACTTTCAACTAGTTTATTTTTCTCACATCACCCAAATATATATGCTTCCAGATATGCGAAGAGGGGGCGCAGCGCAAGCGACTATCACATAGCACAAACAAAAAACCTGTCGCACAGCGCCATATAAAAACAGGTATTTCCTCTTGTACAAAGTGATCGAAGAGTCACTGACGCATTCATCCCCCTTGTTCTGAATGTAATATGCCTCAAGCAATTCACGTGCTAACCTTTCCCTGCTTCGTCCAATCACACGAGTTTCTCCCAACAGTGGTGCGCATCCGCACGAAGCACAATAGAACTGCAGGTGTGAACGCACACCATTCTCAATTGATAATATATGCTCCCTAAGGCGATCGTTACCACAGCGGCCTGTTGGCCTATGTACGACTTGCCACAGCTCAACAGAATTTGATAAACAACGCCCACTATGCAACGCAGAACTGGCCGGGCGTGCAGCTTTTCGCATAAAAGCTTGGCTTTTTGCGAAGAAATGCGGACACAAAGCTTTGAGAGCTTGTTGGGTGCGGAGAAGACCACTGGAACGTCATGCCTGTTTGCAACTTTTCTCAAATTGTGGGCAAGCTTGTGCGTGTACGGCAAAACCAGTGGTTTCTTTTTCGGCACAGCCTCGGGCTGCCTGCTGCATCCTTTAAGCTTCCGGAGCAGAGATTGGACACACCGGTTAAGACCGCCGAAGGGAAGCCGGCTGCAACCAGCTTTGAAATCTGCACCTGAAAACTGTCGTCCATGGTGTGCTCGAACGACTTCATCAACGCAGACCGGAGAAACCTTGTCGCAATGGCTCTTTTCACGGTTTTCGTGTGTGCAGATTCGTAAAGCACGAGGTCCTTACGTGTACGGGGGCTGTACATCCAGCACGATTGTGCAACGTTTAATGACGGGTTGATGTCGAAAACTGCAAATGATTGTCTTGAGGTAGCTCATGCGTAAAAGTCGTCTTTACCATGCTGTATAAGAGCTCATAAAACATTATTTACATCGTCACAAGCGTTCAAGGCGTTAGGGGTGCTTAGAAATACAAAACAAATCGTCAATGTATCTAAAACCTTTGGGACAAAGATCCGAGGTGAGGTTTGTAGCAAGTGCCTGGTCAACAGATGAGAGAAAGATGCTGCATAGAACAGGAGCTACTCAAGAACCAATGAAAATGCATTTGCGCTGTGCATAGAGTCATTAAAAGAAATAAATGTCACTGAAGTAACATTCGAGTAGAGACAACAAATTGTCGATTGATAAACCACAAGAGTGCTACCGTTGTCATCAGTACATTCTCTAACGCAAGGAAGAAGTTCATCGTGAGGTGCTGAATAAAATGAATCCTCGACATCGATACTGAAGGCATACCCCAAAACCACTTCTACCGCTCAAAAATCAGCGACCACGGCTGAAGTTTATTGTGGAAAACGGGTCATCAAAGTAAAGCTCATTTAGGTGCTTAAGCAAGAAGGGACTAACCTGAGTTGCCAGGTGCCCATTTCAGTAACAATACACCTGAACGGCCTTTCAGGCTTGTGTGTCTTTACCGAGAAAAAAACCTCAAGGTAACCTTTACACTCGCCAGTGGATTTTGCTAGCTGGCCCAAATTTAGTTCCTTGCACAAAGATTCAGCATGGCTTTTACCTTGGGAGGCTTCGCTGTTGAGCGAACAAAGGAAGGTGACTTTGTCGTTTCACCTAAGGACTTCCTCCGGGAGAAGGCCTCTTGCGCAAGTGAACACAAGTTTGTTCGTAACGCTGCCGCATTTGGCATTGTTGATCGTGACGGCATTCTGCACTAATAATAATATCTGGGGTTTAACGTCCCAAAACCACGATATGATTATGAGGGCTCCGGAATTTAGACCACCTGGGTTTTTTAACGTGCACCTAAATCTAAGCACACGGGTCTCAAACATTTCCGCCTCCATGGAAAATGAAGCCGCCGCAGCCGGGATTGATCTCGCGACCTTCGGGTCAGCAGGCATTCTGCACTAGGTGCGCGCGTTTACTTGAAATGTAAAAAAAAAATCGGAGGTGGTTTAGGGGCCTTTAAGGTACCCGAGACAGAGTTATTGCATCAAAGCGCAAACCAGCGCGCGTCTTAACGTTAACACTAAGACAAGAACTGCGTAAAACAAGCTTGTCTTTCGATAGCAGGAGGGAGCGAGACGATATTGCCAGCGCCAACTGAACTGTTGTCAGGGATCGATATGTAGAAATGGTCCCGCACTTTCTTTTGCAGCGTAAGATATTGCCTATCTCGGCTGACTCGTCCTCATATGACATTCGAAAGAAAAAATAATACACGAAAAACAGTGGCGCCATGCCGACGCGGCTACTGCAATGCGCAGAACGCAACGGCAGATCCTTGCGTATGCTGCTTTGCGCCATACTATAGCTGGGTGATAGGAGAAAAAGCAAATCATTGACCAGATTCGCCGTCAACACAGACATAAGGGGCAGCCCCTCCCCAAAATCTTGGAGAAAACGAGACTGCTGTGCTAGAACAAATAAAAAGATCGCTGATCCCTCCGTTATAGGAATCGGTATAACACAGAAGACCTCACAGATGTAGTTAACTGTTTATAGCGCATTTGTATATATGAGAGCTTCCATAATGTCTATTGTTGTTTCGCAGATGTAGAACCGCTCGATATAGACGCACTCTCATTGACGCCTAGTGGCACATCTCCGTACCGAGGATTAGCGCCCATGATCATGATTTAACCCTCGCAGTAGCTGAAGTTGTCAAGGTATAGCTGGACACCGCATATGGTGAATCCCGCGCAAAGATGGCATAAACTATCACATAGGAAACACTGATACTCAATATGCGATCCTTCAAAGCGTCGTGAAACGCGAAGACAAGCGCGACGAGCTTCCTGTCTTCCCTCCACACTATAAGAAAAAAAAGTGTATAGCCGACTCTTTTCGGAGAGTTCTAATTTGCCACGTACGCGACTCTCTTTAAAGAGTCACGGTGACTTTCTTGGTGGGCCAGAGTCGGCGCGCTCTAGAAGAGTGCCCTTAACCTCCAGGAAGAGTGGAAGGACTCTTATCCAAAGAATGCCATTACCATTTATGAGGGAGTCCCGTTAACACCCCTACGGGAGTCTAATGACCCACACCGAAGCTTCAAGCGACTCCACAATATTTGAGGTTACTCATTCGACACTTGCTCTACGTTTGCGCGACTACTGTTGAAATTAGTGAAGTATTCATTTTAGGAAGTCCAATAATACACACGACGTCTGCAGAAAAGAATAGTTCAATTTTAGCATTATTTCAATAAAACTCGTCAAAACAAGGCACCTTTTCCAGCGAAGTAATATTGAAAATGCGAAAAGATGGTCTGTGATTTCCAATTAACAAGTTGAGGTATTCCTCATTTACATGCTTGCATTAGTATAGCCAACTAAAATGCGCGACTGATGTACATGGAGTAATATTGTGCCAAATAAACTGCAAAAATCGCATCACGTTTCAATATTTATTCCTTATGATTAAGAATAAATCAAAAAGTGGTGACGGCTGGAGGTATCAGACTTGTGACTTGCTAGGTTGTCGCTCCTCTTCTGCGTGAGCACCATGAAAAAACGGTATCTGAAAAGCAGAACGTGCTATTATGATGAGAAAATGAAATTACAGTACATGTTTGCAAAAGCTACGCAATAAGTGGTTCACACAGACATAATGAAGGTGTGATGTGCAAGTGCGCGTTTAAAAAAGTGCGCGACACAACCAGCATAATCTGAAGAAGAGGACGAGAATGACGCGTGGCAGCCGCACGTGTGAGCGTGACTTTTCCAAACCAATGAGGACCTTCCACGCTAGTCAGAAGAAGAGTGCCACGGGTGTAAACGGAAGACCGAGCAGACCTAGAGGAGACGTGGCCAAGAGAAGAACGTTACCAGGGCGTGGGAGTGGCGGCCGGCAGGTTCCCGCTTCGAGGCCACTGCGGGCTGGACACAAACCCAAGGTTCTTCAATCGTCTGGCGTTGGCCAGGCGCACCTACGTCTCCGTTTCCGTCTCCAAGCGTCTGTGGACGAACGCCGAAAGGTTGCTGACCTCGATTCGCCCGACGCTACTTTCCCTCCGTGCGGCGCCTTCATCCAAGCATGAGAGCGTCCCTACCACTTTTTCCAGCATCGCCGTCTGCACTACTGCGTCTCTTCTGTAGGTCTGCGTTTACTGAACAGTGACAGTATTTTTCTTCTGAAATTTATGTGTACTGTTAGCGTCTCCTAATCGTTTCGTAGTTCTCTCAACTTTTTCTTTCTTTTGCGTCATCTGTTCCTTTTTCTATCACTCTTATCTTTATTCCGGTTATTCAAATATACTGAGTGTTGGGTTTTCGACTTGTATTTCGGCGCAAATGGATCTCGTCTCTCCTTTCTGATGACGCTTGCGTCATCAGTTGTGGTTACACGAACCTACACGAGAGCTCGTTAATTTAACAGCCTCGTGACAGAAGGCTCACATCAAAACAGCAAATGCAAACAGACATGGTAAGGAACCAAGTTTTTTGCCGTTATCACATAAAACACAACTTGCAAATAGTAGTTTTCGTAACACGTCACTTGGTGACAAACTTGCAGCACAAGATGATGTGAGCCTCTTTTAAACAACAAACGAAATTGGTTTAGGCTCCTTTGCGTGGGTGCCACTCACCTCTTTTCCTATGTCGTATTGTCCAGCCAAAGGAGATGTAGGACCGACTGCCCCGTCTTGTTGACAGGCCGAACGCCGCTGTTGATTTTCCCATCACGAGAGGTGAGGCGCCAGACCATAGCGACACCTTCATTTCCCCGAGTGTGGCTGTCAATTGGAGTGAAGAGGCGGGAAAAGCCCACACACACACTGCTTATTTGTATTTAAGACCACCCTTTGTTCAACACAGCGTTACTGTGCACACGTCTGACACGAGTGTTTCGTTTTAAATAATTTTACAACGAAAAGAAATTCTCAAGTAAAAGAAGGCGGGAACCTCGCAATAGGCGCTAGCTATGCAGGAATGAAAGCAGTTCTTTTCTGAGAAATAGCTTCAAAATTTGCTTTCAGAATAAACCCGGCTTTGCGCCGGCATATTCCGACAGCCAAGCACATCCTCCGGCAGTCAGGAGCACGTGGCGAGCGGTTACTGACCGTTCGTTTTACAAACGTAACCCATCCTAACTACTCAGATAAACGCATGCGAGTAAGAGCGCCCAAACGACACCCAGCGCGCGTGGGCGCCGTCTACGTCGAGACCAGACATGTCATATGCTAGAATTACCGCACATATCTCCAACAGTCACGTACACTCACTCGATTCTGTTATGACGTCAAACATCATCGCAGATGTAGGCAAACCACGAAAACTACAAACGGAAACGAGGGAAAAGAGTGCACTGCACAGCGGCGGCCGCCACAACGCGTGCCGTCGAATGTATCGAGCTTTTCACCTTACCGGCGAGGCGTGTCCAACTTAGGTGACTACAGCGTACGCGCTGGAAACATTGTACTATATCTGTATCTTAAACTAACGCCTTTAAGTCAACAAATACCATTACATATAGTGCGTCTAGGTGTCCTGTAGACACACTTTTTTCACGTTACCACGCGCGGAAGCATGCTGCACACTCAATATCGATGATGATGTCATTATGAAGTAGACTAAAGCGCATCTGAAAACGACGTCTTGCACCATCAGCAGTGCAGGCAGAACCAGCGATCAGTAACCAATGCCCCTTGATAATTGTTTAGATAGCTCATTTTATGGGAGCTTGCACAGCAACGCGCATAACGTTGTCAACTCGTTAACTGACAGTTTTAGTTTGGCATCTGCCACAGCCCCGTGGAAGCAGCCTGCTGTTGGAAATGGCTGGCAACCTGCTCCCGCGTAGCTGCTGCAGACACCCAGATAAAGCTGTAAATTAGAACCTACGAAAGCAGTACACTCACCGTTAACAGGCGCACGTTGTCAGTGTGCGCAGCTCCATGAATATTCCAGCCTCCAAGCGTCACTTCGAGCACGGAGCGTGGCGTCGCCGCCAACCGAAAATGCGCATGTTCACTAGAACACAAAACTAGAAGACAGGCAACTGACGCAATCCGCGCAACCGCAACGCATTCCAAAAGACCGCGCAGACTGAGAGAGGAGGCGGAGGCGCCGCGCCAGCCCCACCAGCCCGGCTGGCTGCGTCGGCGGGCGAACCAGGAGATTGGCGCCACAACGGCGCCGAACGGCAAACGCGCGATATGTATGGCGTGTACGACGACACCGCCTTCCGACGGCGTCGGAGAGCTATTTTTCTATATGGATGGATGCTATGAGCGAGGCTCGGGCTAAAGCCGCCACCTCGCGGTGTGTTAGAGCATTCACCAAATAACACTCCACCTATTGGAAACGCGCCGAATGGGACGGTCGAGCAATGGCGCGTTGCCCTAGCTAATTGCGGGGGCAACGAAGTTTTTTTTCTCAGCCTTGTGGCACACATGTCACCGTCCCTTTATAAAGGGGGCACTCATAGCATCCATCCATCTATCCAAAAGCACTGAGGAGGAAAGTGTTAAAGATAAAAGGCGTGCTCTTGTAGCATCCGTTATATGTTTGGCATTATGAAACGGTTAAGCCAACGCCTGTTAAGCCAATGTCAATGTTTGGTTTGGTTTGGTTTGCTTTATTCAAGGCAAAATTGAACAAGATTGCCTTGGGGGACACGACTAAAGGCAAAGTAAATGCGTCACTTCGTCGTGCCACCCTGGCAGCAAAGCAAAAACATACCATAAGTACAGTACGCAGAAAATTACCACATCACGTGTTATCTTACACGGGTACCATAGTCGAACAGAACTACCAGAACTATGACTAAAAGCATAGAAATATAAACAGAGTCCTTATTCGAGTGGTGGAAAATACAAACAAATGCATGTTTTCTATCAAATAAATAACAAGAGACATCTTGACTAGGGCATCAAGTTGCTCTACAAGACAAATTAGAGTATAATAGACAACAGGCAAAGGGACAATAATGAACAAGGTGTAACAAATATAAAACATCAATAAACGCAAATTTTAAAAATAAAAAAAGCCTCACTTTCTTCAACTAGAAACTCTTTCGTTATTTTTTAACTGATCTAGCTGAAGTGCCATCTTCCAGTAAATGTAGTATAGTTGGGTGTTTAAGATGTCTGAAATTTGTGAAGCTAGTCGTTGGTCACCGTAGTTCAAGCGTGATCTATATTTGTATATTAGGCTCTTTCGCAGATCGTATGGTGTTTGTTTCACATAATATGTGTCCATGAATAGTAATGTATTTAGTCTCTACTAGTGTAATATCTCTACACATAACTTATGTCTGCATAACAGTTTTATAGGCAATACTTTGTACACTTTAAAATATGGTCGAGCGCTTTCGTAAAGGGGAGTGTTAGATATTGCACGTGTAGGATGCTTTTGTAATATCAACAGAGAATTAAGGTTTGTGGCGGTCGTTGTCAGCCACACCAAGAAGCAGTATGTTAGTCGTGATTGTACTAGAGCGCAGTAAATTTGTAGCTTGAAATTTGTTGGGACGTAGTATCTCAGTCTATTTAAAATGCCGATTCTCCTGGAAAGATCTTTTTTTATCGCGTCCATGTGAGGAGACCAAGAAAGTTGTTCTTGGAATAGAACTCCTAGAAATTTTATTGTTGTTATAACGTCGAAGTCTGGGTCAGTTGGTACATGACGCTGAGGAGGAGCGTGAAATCCTCGAAGCGTATCATATAAACATGCACCGCGATGATTGTGTAAGCAGTACGTCCATTTCATTACTACAGAAGGAATGCGAGTTCCTGTCACTCTGTCGGTAGATTCTTGGCCGTTATGTAGGCCAATTTCTGCTTTTGCTTTTTTCATGTTTAGGGTTTTGGTTTTATGGTTTTACGTGATTAGCGCATGCGCCGTGGTTCTTCTGGGAGGTGCTGTCAGCTAATAAAGCACAGTTGCTAGTCCAGTCGTTGTGTGTGTCACTTCTTTCCCTTGTCCGGCGTCTTTTTCACTGCTTTTTGCATCAGCTTTATTGTTGTTGTGCGCTGAATCTCGGTGCTCTGGATGTAAGTTAGAGTGCATGGTATATGATTTAGGAGAACTTGCGTTTGGCCTAGTTGGTGCTTACTGTTTGACATTTTGACCGCACAAAAAAGACGAGGACAGAGGGAGGTACGACGACACGGGCGGTAAACTTTCAACTCATTTTATTCAGTGAAAGACGTAGCAATATATAGCGAGTTTTGACATGCGCAGACACAGTTACGTCCGCTCATCAGTCTAGTGGGGCAGCCACCTGTCCAAGAAAGACATTTCCGATTGAAATAATCTGATAGAGGTGTCACTGACACAATCATCATTTTTCTTTCTAATAAAGTAAGCTTCTAATAGCTCTCGAGCTTTTTGATCTTGGCTTCTGCCCAGAATGTTTATCCCTTGAAACCGTGGTTCACACGTGCAGTCTTTACAGTGCGCAGGCAGGTGCGCGAAAACGTCTCCTTTCTTTAACTTTTGCTCGTGTTCCCTGGCTCGATCATTTAGGCACCGCCCCGTCTGCCCTATGTAGGACTTGCCGCACGTCAGGGGGATTTCGTACACGACTCCTGTAGAGCACTTCGCGTACGGCTTTGCATGGTTTTTACCGCAGCCGAGACTTCTTTTAGGTTCTCTGGAGGTACGGGGGCAGAGCCGCGCCAGCTTGAATGGCGCCGAAAAAACAAGGGGGACACCATACCTGCCTGCTACCTTCCTTAGGTTGTGGCTGACCTTGTGTATATAAGGCACCACTTCAGGTCTTACGGTAAGAGGAGTCGTCCTCGTCCTTGCCTCCCTCCTCGAACCTTTCACCTTCTGCAGAAGTGTTTCCACCACTGGCGTCACCATCGAGTCAGGGAAACCAGCCGTCTTGAGACGGGAAATCTGATTGTCAAATGCATCCTGCATTTTGTGAACGCACGACTTCCTGAGAGCCGACTCTAAACAGAGCATAGCAACTCCCCTTTTCACAATCTTTGACTGGGCAGAATCATATGGCACCAAACCCTTCTGTGCCCGAGGAAAATACTGCCAGCAGGCATGACCATGGCCAAAAGAAATGCTTAGGTCCAAAAAACGCAGGGTATTCTCAAGTGGAAGCTCATGAGTAAAAGAAAGACCTTTGCCAAGACGTTTAAACATATCCAGAATGACATCACAGGTGGTTAAAGTTCCTTGCTCGTTAAAAACAATTAAAAAATCGTCCATATATCTAAAAACGGTTAAAATGTTTAAAAACGCATTGCCTTTAAAAGCTTCCTCGAGCGCCTTGTCAATGTAACCTAGAAATATATTACACAGTAGCGGCGCAATACACGACCCGATGCAGATGCCACGCTTCTGTAAAAAAAGCTGTTCGTCAAACCTGATAAAAGTGCTATTAAGATAAGTCTCTAAAAGCGTTAAAAAATGTTCCACCGAGATACCAACTGCGTTCTGGAAAGGAATCGAGCCATGGCTCGATTCCTTCCAGAACGCAGTTGCGGCAAGTCCTACATAGGGCAGACGGGGCGGTGCCTAAATGATCGAGCCAGGGAACACGAGCAAAAGTTAAAGAAAGGAGACGTTTTCGCGCACCTGCCTGCGCACTGTAAAGACTGCACGTGTGAACCACGGTTTCAAGGGATAAACATTCTGGGCAGAAGCCAAGATCAAAAAGCTCGAGAGCTATTAGAAGCTTACTTTATTAGAAAGAAAAATGATGATTGTGTCAGTGACACCTCTATCAGATTATTTCAATCGGAAATGTCTTTCTTGGACAGGTGGCTGCCCCACTAGACTGATGAGCGGACGTAACTGTGCCTGCGCATGTCAAAACTCGCTATATATTGCTACGTCTTTCACTGAATAAAATGAGTTGAAAGTTTACCGCCCGTGTCGTCGTACCTCCCTCTGTCCTCGTCTTTTTTGTGCGGTCAAAATGTCAAACAAATGGTATATGAGTTACTCTTTTAGGGAGCGGGGAACCACTAGCTCGGAGTCAGCCTCTGATTCAATGTGTTTGGTGGTAGCTCAGTGGGCTAAACGCCCGCCAGCCATCGTCGCGGACCGAGAGGTCATGGGTGCGACTTTTTCTTACACTTTTTTCTTTGCCATCTGATGACGTTCATTTTGCTGACGTACTTCCGTAACGGAAATACATCATGAATGTCTTGATGGACCCCGGCATAAAGCACTTTCGTGTTAAACACCATTAGAGCACTCATGCGGCTTTTCTTTCGCGCTACATTTTCAGAGGGCCACCAAATAAAGGACCCTGCAATCAATATTCATGCCTGCAGAAGTGCCCTTGGCATAGGAAGTTTTGTTATTCCTTACAGTGCTTCCTTGAGGTTGCCTCTGTCCCAAAGCAGTCTGACGACTGCCAGGCACGCCGCTGACACCAGCGCCCACGGAATCACCTGCAGCTTCGGCCCTATTTCAGCAAAGAGACAGAAATTCAGAGTTAGCTGGCGCACACCACGCAGTCATTCCACAAATCTAGTAGTGGTGGTAAACTAAGCCCGAACCACACGTAGGCTTTCAAACGCAACCGACTGCGCGCCTGCGCGCGCTCACCAGGCTGCGCAAGGGCAGACGGCGCCAACGCATCGAAACAACGGGCACGTGAACATTTTCTGTAGCTTTATGTCAGCGTTGAGACAGCGCGCGTCTAGAAGCGCTTCGAGCCCAGAATGTAGGCAAGTGTAAGATGGCTTCATGTAGCAGCCAATTCAGATTTCTTTTTCTTTTTTCAGCGCGCTTATTTTGCAACTGTACAGTGGTGGTCAAAATATTGCGGACCACGGGAGCGCGTGGCCGACAGCGCCGAGGCGCCTTCTCACGGCTGCTTCCGAAGCTCTGGAGCACATACCGCGCATACGGATCCTTGTTTACCTGCCGGCCTGCTTGTTCGCTCGCTTCAAGTGCGCACGCACCAGAACGCCAGAGAAAGTGCAAGGTGCCGCTTCTGCCGTCGCCGGGGAAGCACCGAGCGATGATATCGTCACGAAAATGCGTAACTTGTACTCGCAGGGCTCGGTGCGCGCCGCGCTCAGCGCTTTGTTCCCAGACGCTCCGCAGGGTGGAAAATACGCTGTGCGTCAGTTTGTGTCAAATCGACATGTGTAATAAGTTACCCAAGAGCTTCCATTCGCGGAACTCATGCACGCTGCTTTTTTTGTGCTCGGTGCTTCTATCCTGCTCCCATTCACATGCGTTATGAAAGAAAAACTTGGCATCGACCGGTTTGTAGCACGAACCTACAAGAATAAGTTACATGGGTTAAAAAATGAAAAAGAAAAATCTTGAAAGCTGAAGAAAAATTTGCCCGGACCAGGACGAAGGTTTCGCCAAGTAGCAAAGATTTCTTTGTGCAAATCGCTCGGGGAAACCGCGGCGACTGCAGAAGCGGCACCTTGCGCTTCCTCTGGCGTTCTGGTGCGCGCGCATTTGAAGCGAGCGAACGAGCAGGCCGGCAGGTAAACAAGGATGCGCCTGCGCAGTGCGCGCTCTAAAGCTTCGCAAGCAGCCGTGAGAAGGCGCCTCGGTGCTGTCGGCCACGCGCTCCCATGGTCCGTAATATTTTGACCGCCACGTACATGGAAGACAAAGAGCCTTGCAGTGGCTAGTTCGTGCACGACGCGTCGTGAACATATATAACGATGTGCACCGGAGTACGAGCTTGCGGTCGTCTGGCCGTGCTTACCGGGCTATGCGGTGCGGCTTTGTCCGGCACCAGCTTTAATGAACGACAGTGGTCCAGTCTGTGTTGCACACTTTGAAGCTATCAACAGCTCAGTACGAAGAGAACCCTGCCACATTGTGCCCGCTCGGAGCAAGGGGAGTGAACGCGTGGGACGGCATGGCGTGTGGGTTGAAACAGCCATTCCTCGAGAGTCAGCGCCCCTGAGCTCTCCGCGCGTTCCAAAACGTACGTGCGGTCCAAAAACTATTTTTCATGCTAATGCATTTTCATTATTTCTGCTCATTGCCAGAAGTTAAGGCGAACGTTTGTTTACACTATCCATCGGATTAGAAGACCGTGACCGGTAGATGCTAAAGCTAGCACGAAATTGAGCATGAGGCGTCACTGCAAAACAGCATATAGGAGCAGGGATTCGTGAACCATACTAAAAGAATAAAGAAGGGAAACTTCTTTGTAGACCTGGCATGCGGCTACAAATAATGACAGAATGAAAACTTCGCATAATCATCCGTCTGACTAGAAATCGGTACGGGCAGGTTTACTACTGCGATGCTCCAGGTGCGAAGCCTTGTAGAAATATCCGCCCAAGCGTGACTGAGGCGACGTCTTTCCGTGCTTTTTCCACTTTGCCAGTGAAGCGACGACCCGTCTGTCAGGTGATCAAAGGGACCTGCCGTCCATGAGCGGCGAATTAGAAGTAGCATAGGGATCGAGCGCAACTCGTCCTTCCAAAATACCGGCCCTACGGATTTTCGCTGCGCCACGAAGAAAACATTTTTTACATGCATCGTGACAACAGAGGTGAAGTGCTCGAGAAAACGGGAAAATATTCTCAACTTAAGAAGGTTGTTCCAACTCATTTCATGCAGCAAAGCCTTAATTTCTGTGAAAGAAAACACAACGAGAAGACGCCCAAAGTTCCTCGGTGGGCTCGTAGGAGATTCATGGCATCCAGAGCAAATGGCATGCATGTATGTTTGTTTATGTGACATTCCCTTTGTCCCCTCTTGAAACTTTGGACATAAGGAGACATTTCGTCGAATGTGGCACGCTGACCTTGTTCCCCGCTGAAATCGCTACTTGCAGCAGAGCGAATGTTCACGCGACTCGGGACTTGTTTCTGTGTAAAAAGATTAGAACGGCAAATATAAACAAATGTCGCCTAATGCTCCCGCTTTCAACGATGACGTCTGCGAGAAGGCGCTCGGTAACCACCGTCAAAAGCTGGTCGAAGGAAATACACATGGAAAGGCACCGCGCTTAACTAATTAACAACATGCACTCACTAAGACGAGAAATAAATTGTGAAACTTGAGCGTATTAAACGTTGCTAAAACGAAGCTAATAGCTATTACAGAGCTAACACAGTGAGGTTGATGTACGAGTCAATACAATATCACGAAGGGGTGCTTCTCACAAAGTACGATGCTTTTGAGCTGCTGCGTGTTGATGGTCTTGAAGCAATGAATCCTGGTCCGTGCAGGTCGCCAAGCCGGCTCCGCAAGCGCGAGCAGGTCCAGCCTTGAAAAAGGTGCCTATAACTAGCCTACCGGTATATGTGCTACAGAAGTTGGGTAAGCCCCAGAACTCACGGGGACAGATAAGGCCAACAAGTGCCTCTTCTATCCGAGCCCAGATCTGCGGCACCATGGTGTCTGGGAAGATGAGAGAAAGCCAAAATTATGGAATAAAAATTTCTGGTGTCTTACGTGTCAAAGGCACGATTTAATTCTGAGAGACGCCATATTGTATTGAGTAAGGTGGCAATTTGGGCACGTTGGTGAATCTTCATCTGTGTTCATCGCAAATTAATTGACAGCGCAACGGGTTAAACACGCACAGAAAGAAGAAAACGACCCAGCGAAGGGCCTCATCTTGGCAGACTTGATGCCTTCAGGTAGTGTGCGAGGGATTATTGGTCAGCTGCCAGCTCTTAAAAAGATCACGTGCTACGTAACGCCAAAAGGCAGAAAAAAAGTGTTCCACACTCGCCGCCATGGCTGCGATCGGCGCTGACTAACACTCCTAGTATTAACGGCATATGTACCCTTTGAAGCGGACGGGGGATGACCGCCACAGTAGGTAAGTGGTGGAGCATCGGACGCGTTATTCGAAGGTCGCGGGTTCGGTCCCTGCCCGCGGCAAGTTATCTGTTTGTCTACTTTACTTTCTTGACATTTATATCCCAATAATTACAAATCACCTCTCCGATACTTTTCTTGTCCTTATTTGTCTTTTAGGTCTCATTATTATTATGTCTAAAAAATAAAAAAGAGCCCTTAAATGCCCTCTTCCTTCCTTCATAATTAGTATAATGACAAAACTACGCGGATCAATTGCAATAAAAAAGTACGCTATTTCAAAGCAACAGTAACAAGCATTGGACACCGAAAATGACATAATTGGTGACAACAAAATGAGGTAAGCTAGAAATAGCATAGTTTAAGCAAATCACTCGAATCACCAATGGAGACCACTGAATTGAGCTTTATACAATAATTTCGCACATAACATCTCCTTTGGTGAAAGGTTGCTGTGTCAGCTTCACAAATGAACTGCCTTGCAGACAGCGTCGGTTTGGCCTCAGCACATGACTCGTGAAAGAAAAAAACCTCACAGCATATACACGAGTTGAATGATGGTGACGTGGGCAAAGCTCCAGAGGTTATGCGTGATACCGTGAATCCTCCAAGAAGTTCGCCCGATAAAATCATCATGCAAACACTTGAGGTACGGTGAAGATCTCGTTCCTGATGCAAGGACCGCGGTGAGGTTATTATCGAACCAAAGTCGATCACACACGTCGCAACTGTGGCCAAACGAATGAGCAAGAAATCCCCGCTCGAACTGCGTGTCGGCTCCTTGAATATGAGACCGCTGGAGCCGCTTGGTCGCCGCTTCCCGCGCACGAGCACCATCAAGGTCTGCCAAGCTCCGCGCTCGCATTGCCGCCCCTTCTCGGGCTCGCCTTTCGGGGACCGCTGCTCAGAGTGCACGTTGCGTCGCGGCGTCATTGGCGCGCACCGTCACGGGATCCGCCAGGCGCCGCGCTCGCTTCGCCCACCAACGATCCGACACGAATGGCGACGATCCAGGAGGCTGAGAGAGGCACTCATTCCGCGCGCACCCAGGCACAGCCCACGCAGCCGCCAATCGGAGAGTAGCGGCACTTCCACCGCCATCTAGTGGCGATTCACACAAGCGCACTATTGGACACACTTCTATTGGAATAACGCCATCTAGGAAATGAGACGAGAAGTGGTGATGACGACACAGATTGCATACAGCGCCATCTAGAATATCATCACTCAACTGCAGTTTGTATGTACTTCTATGAGACAGTGCCATCTATTATACTGTTCGGGAGATACTGGCGGTTATGCCTGACGCGGGACAAGCTTAGACTTAGAAGACGAGCACAAATTTGTATTATAGTGAATAGATACCGCCTTATAGCCCGATAGCCCTGTTGCGTGGCGATACATCTTCTGAGGTCATCGAGGTACTCAAACACTTCCGCCCTCACGTGGATTGTTCTGACCATTCAGATGCCGAAGTCAGTCCCCATTTTCGGAATCCTGAGCCGTCTGGCCCGGTCGGCGCCGGGTCAGACGGCTTAGGATTCCGCTGTCCATATAGGCCGGCCATAATTACCTACGTGCAATGGAGCCCAATTAGTTAAAACAGCACAATTGAAACTCTGGCTTTCTAACATCGCGTTCTTGGGGGTTGAGAGGGTTTAAGCGGTCCGAAGTCGCTCCTGCCAGCTCTCTAAAGAGACGTGGGAACAGGGACAGCTGCTCAGAGCGTCCCAGCAAAACGTACAGCAAGCGCTCGTCACCTGGGCCGAAAGGGTCACTCTTCAATAAAGCTGTCAGCACCACCGACACTTCCAGCACTCATTTCAGCGAGCCGCAACAGGCGAAGTCAACTACGGCGGTGAGAGACCCTGGTACCATAAGACCGTTTCACGCCTGTAATCAATTAGGAACGCACCCTGACACGCTGGAGCAGTGGCTGAAAGCGCGACAAACATAGACAACTTCTAGTCACTTCCGCCGCGACTATGGGAACTGCTTTTGGAAGTGCCGCCGCTTTGAAAACTGGACGCACCCGAAGCATTGCAAAGACACTCTTCCAAGGCGGTATCCGCTCGGGGAGTCACGAAGTAATGGCTTGCCACCCGAAAAAAATTAGGCGTGCTGCACTGGCCTTGAGAGACAGCAACTTTCGTCGGCAGAGGCCGACAATACTGCCGCCGCGATTCTGCCATCTGCGGTGTCGCGCGCTTTACCACATGGGCCATTCCGTGCTTCAGAGGAAACTATCGCCGCCCTACCTGTCGGCGACCGGCGGCGCGCCTTTGCTTGTCTTCGCACAAGAAAGAAAAGTCATTTCCTCATTGTAAACACGCCTCAACTCATTTCCGACGAAAAAAAGTGTAGCGAGATACCTGTGTCCCGAATAGTATCGCGATACAAACGATACATCGTAGAAGTATTTCACTACTGAGATACAAATACATTTTAGATGCGAAGTATCTTATGGCGGTGTTCAATCCGGTGGTGGTGGTGGTGTGAGGCGCGACCACCCTTACTGCGCATGCGCATACCCTCCCCACTTACACTCTCCCCTCCCACTTTCCACTCCCCCTCTCCACTACTCCTCTCCCCTTTCCCCTTATCCACTTTCCCTCCCGCCTCGACCTTTCCACTCTTCCTCGGAAACGCGGGCTAGACATGCCGAAATTCTCTCCTGCGCAACGCCGCGATGAGCAACAGCGCATGCGCGTCCCCTCCCCCTCTCTCTCCTCTCTTACGCTGCCCCCCTCTCGCACGCCTGCCAACTGCGTTCCCCGCTCGCCCTGTGAGAATTAACGGCCAGGCTAGAGGGAAGACAAGACGCGCGTAGCGTTCCTCTTCGCGTTCCACGACGCGAGGTCGGTAGCATGGCCAAAGAACGCCAACGGAACGCGATCGTGCAAGTGCTCCGGCTTCGCATCGCCTCATGGTCCCCTTTAGCGGGAAATGGTGTAATTTTTTGAAATGTATCTCCATACAGAAATCCAGATACTCAAAAGTATCTCTGAAATACTATCGCGATAGTCTTTCATTTCATTTCATTAACTAATACTGCTAGCCCTTAAGAGGGCCGTTACAGGGTGAAAGGTACACATAGCTTTCAGGGAAAATTTGCTACAAAATTGCAGTGACATTTCGCAGTGTTGTTACGAACAGCAGCCAAAATACACAAACAGAAATGGCAAAAGCATACTGAATGGTACACGCAGTGATCAGGGTAAATTACATCGTGCTCAAAAGAAAAGGACAAGCGTAGGCAACATTGCGAGACAGTTAAAAGCATATATGCACAAAAAAAGGGAAAAGCCGTTTTACACTTTCTTCAAATGACGTTAGCGAAGATCTGATAATGAATTCGGGCAACATATTCCCTTCATCGATAACACGGGGGATGTAACTCATCCTAAAGCAGTTATTACGAGACGCAAGGGGCACGTGTTCATACTATGGCGATGTCTGGAATGTTCTTGCGTGTTAACCTGAAAGAAAGCTGCATGGGTAAGTTTGAAATCATTGTGAATTGAATTTAAAATGTATTTTAGTTTCTCAGTCTTCGTTATAATTTCCAAACTCTCTAGACCCGCTTGCGTACAGAGCTCAGAAGGAGAATATTGCCGATGATATTTAATAAATATGAATCTAGCGCTAAGTCGTTGTACCCTTGCTATTTTATTGCAGTTCGACTGTGTATAAGGGTCCTATACAATTTTAGAATACTCAATTGGCCTGATTAAGGTCTTGTAAGCAAGGCACTTTATATCAGGGGGACCCCGATAAAGCTTACGTCTGAGACTGTACAATGCCTTAGTAGCCTTCGAGCAGACATGGTCATTATGCGAATTCCATCGCAGATCAGGCGTAAACAATGTTCCGAGATATTTGTATTTCTCTACACGCTTTAACTTAATGTCCTTAATCCGGTAGTCATAATCCAGTGGTTTTCCGTTCTAGTTATAGATATAAAACAGTTTTTTCTGGGTTTAAGGCCTATTGCCCGTCTTCATAACAATTACGTATTTTTTGAAGGTTGCGGCTTAAGTTAATATGATCATGTTGAGTCTCAATTGTGCTATAAACCACACAATCATCCGCGAACAACCCAATCGGGACACTGACATGGTTTGGTAGAAGGCTTATGAACGATAAATATAAAAGAGGGCCGAGTACACTCCCCTGCAGAACTCCAGAATTTACTGCAACCAGACTAGACTTCTTAACTTTTATTTGAACAAACTGCTGGCGAGAAGATAAGACTCAAACCATGTCGTGAGCAAACTATTTTGAAAAATGTTATCAATTTTAAATAACAATTATGCATGCGACACCTTCCCGAATGCTTTCGCGAAATCCATAAACACCAGGTCCTGCATGTTCGAAACGGGCGGCGCAAAAAAAAGGACAAAGGAAAGACTACACACCACAGAGCGCCTTCTCACAACTAACTTTACTAGAAAGAACATACACTGTTTGAACCTTCACCAAGTACCACGTGCTCTTACATCATTGATAGCCGACAGGACACATAGACATGTGTTGCTGGAAAGATTAGGAACGGCTACAAAACGATGTCGGCTATCAATGATGTAAGAGCACGTGGTACTTGGTGAAGGTTCAAATAGTGTATGTTCTTTCTAATAAAGTTAGTTGTGAGAAGGCGCTCTGTGGTGTGTAGTCTTTCCTTTGTCCTTGTTTTTGCGCCGCCCGTTTCGAAAATGCATAACCAATTCCAACTTGCCCAGGCATCAATTTTTCAACACCAGGTCCGTTTGACTACGCGAATTTATTGCTTTCGAAACATCGCGGACAAATTTAATAATTGGGTTGTCGTTGATAATCCTTGGAGGAATCCATGCTGATTTGGAAACAATATATCATGCCTATCGTGATAGGCCAAGAGATGTTTGTTACTGATATGTTGTAGTAACATTGAGCATGTGCTAATGAGCGAGATTGTACGGTAATTCTTCACTGCTAAATGAGAGCCACTTCTGTGCACAAGCGTGATATTAGTGGAATTCCATGCAGTTGGAAGGGAGCCGTTACGTACTGATGACTGGAATATTTCAGTAAGAAAACGGGAAGTCCATTCTGCGTATCTGTACAAGAACTCATTGGGTACACCATGAGGGCCAGGGCTTTTTCTTATGCTCAAGTAAGCAAAATATTAGGAAGGCCTTCCTCACTAACTTCTACATTATCAATTGGCTACCGAGATTATGTAGCAGGAAGATGAGGCAAGTTACCATTACCATTCGTGAAAACGGAAGCGAAAAAGGTATTAACGTCATCAACACGTTGCTGAGTAGGTACCTGGAATAGTTGGCTCGAACTTGACGGGGGGTTTATATAGCGACAGAACTTTGAAGGGGCTTCATTCAAGAATTCTTTCAGCATCACATTGTAAAACTGATCCTTGAATACCTTGATCAGTCATTTGAGTTCTTGCCGCATTTATTTAATACAGGTTTTGTTTTCAGGGTTATTATTTCTCGAACAAGACTTCTGTTTTTGGTTTAGTTTTCTTTTCACATGAATAATTTCTCTAGTAATCCAAGAATTGGTTTTACGAATGCGTTTCACAACCATGGGTTGTGAAACGAATCAGCACAGTTTGCAACGACATTTGAAAATAACTGCCAAAATCTGTCAGTGCTACAGCCGGTATTGTAAAGAACCAGAAAATGATCAAATGAATGTTTAACGTAGTCTAGAATGGCTAAGTCGTCTGCGGCAGCAAAGTTCTATACGATGCAAAAATTGCGTCTACTGGAAGTCTCTGAAGACCTTGCTAGGCGCGTTACTACCATTTTGTGGTCAGACAGGCCCTCTACGACATCGCCGCCACTTAGAAAATGCCGCAATTCAGGTGACAGAAATACCAAATCAAGGGCCGATGACTTTGTTGTACCTATCCGGGTAAAATCAGTAACAATTTGCGTTAGCCCATAATAGAATACCAGTTCCAGTAGTCGCGCACTACTTGCTACTTGTTCTGTTCACAGAGACTGAGATAGCCAGTCAATTTCCGGTAGGTTGAAGTCACCCAACAAAACATCGTTGTCACGGAGACTAAACTTTGAATCCATAAAATCTCTTAGCTTTTTTTATTGTATCCAAAGAGGAATTTCGGGCGCTGTATAGTCCTCCAATATGCACGCTTCGATCATTTAGCCTAATCGTAATCCATCGCATTTCTGTATCAAAGTTAACATCCAATACTGAAAAGTTAGTGTAATCTTTCATAAGCAAAGCGATACTGCCTCCTCTGGTTTTCCGATTATTTCATACAATTACATAGCTTGAAGGTGTCACTTCCGAATCCCTTACATCTTTATGTAGCCATGTCTCTGTTATATTCATTATGTCAGGCTCATGCTCTAGGATCACTGCTTCAACCGTGTCAGCTTTACTCAATATGCTCCTTGCATTCAAATTAAAAATCTTAAAGGAGTGGTGACAGAAAATTTGTGAACCTCTGTTTTTTGCTGTTAATCAGTGGCTACTGACTCGTTAACAGCGGCAACGAAACTCATTTGCCCCAGCGTGAGACGAATATTTAATTATATGCTCGTATGTTACGACCGGAGGCAGTTTCGAGTTTGAAGAGCACTTGGTGGCCCCGTGACGCAGTTGGCCTACTCGTAAACAAATCCTATCAGGCGACCGCGAGAGCCAGTGACGTGACTGGCCAGCTTCTTCTATGTTATCAGAGCTGCTGTTTCGTCTGCTGTGTTGAGCGTTGCGAGTGCTTGTTTCCTGAATCGTCAAACAACGTTGCTTATCTAGTGCGGCGATGGACGAAAGAGCTGGGAAGGGTGTAAAAATCACTCAGAAAAGCTCAATTCGCTTCGGGAATCTCGCCGGTGGCTGCGATTTTGTTCTTGTCATTGTCGTCCAACTGAGGCGACGTTTTCTATGAGGCTTGGAGCAGCCGCAGCGCCGGACGTGCTGAAACATTTTCGCTTCGATCCTTTGTAAAGTAGCTGGTTGAGAAGTGACGAAGGAAGCAGTGAAATCACAACATTAGCGCTCTGTAACAGTGTTAATGTGTAACATGCAAGTGACATGACGTACACTTTAGTGACTGGTATTTGGATTGGGCAAAGCAGCGTTATCAAGGCATATCAATCTCACGTACACACTTCGGAACGCCGTAGCGGTTATCTGCCCACTACGCAATACGATGCCGGCAGGAGAGAGCTTTAGTTTGTCTGTAGGCTTCTTAACGTTTGCGGATATCTGGTTACCGGAGCTGTTGACGGCTGCGGCAGTAGCAGTAGCTACGGAGCCGGTAGCGACATCTTATGGCGTTTTGTAAAATCACAATATTTTTTTTCTGTTTTCTCCGTATCATTGATGTTCTTGTCGCAAAAAGCAATGAGAATACTGTGAGTTGCTAATTATCTCAATGGTAATGCTTTACACAGAGTCAATAAGCGGGCAATTGAAAAGCCATTAAAAACACCGTTGTATAGTTATTTTTTTTGTTATACCCCACCCCTTATGTAATACCCCTACAGGGGGTCTTTAAGGAAATAAAAGTGAAGTGAAGTGAAGTTGCTGCACTGTTATTTTGTAGGTGTCTGGTTATGTTATACATCATCAGGTGTCGCCACCAGCGTTGTCCGTCTCGTACACGTCTCGGGTAACCCGGCCAGAACTCGCGACGTTCGTTGTTTGCAAAAAGGCCCCGCTCGATGACATTATCGCTTTTTGCTTCTATTTGCGATACAGCACTTTTACGAACTTCAAAAAACTCCATTAAAATACCTTTGAGGCTGTATCTGTGGCTGACATTGTACAGAGGGCAGCTGTATGCACCCATTTGTGTTATGCAACAGCCAAATTGTGTCCGAATTTTTGTGTCACCACTCCTTTAAAGCACGCTGTTGGTCGCGGCTTGCGTCAGTCGGAGCCGGTGGGGCTTGAACTAGTAATCCTGAACCTGGTGTCGCCATGTGGCCCGACCGAAATATATATGTATTATAAAGAGGTTAATTAGCGGCGACGATACTGGACGATACAGCGACAGTCAAGGCGGGACCGACTCTCAGCGCGAGCTGCGTTCTCTTCGAAAAGAGCCGAAGAAGGCGACCCACTAGAGGGTGCTCGAGAGGACGACCCATTACCAAGTTCGAACGCTTCGCTACAATTACCCCGGGTACGAAAAGGTAGCCGCCTGGCGACCTAGCAACTTGTCACTGTGAGGGGTTCGTGGTAGGGCTTCAGGCGCTCCACGTTGCAATGTCGCGCCCTCGCCGGCGCATGTCCCAAGATGGTTCTATGGGTTCGATCAGGTAGTTGACCGGGGATGTGCGTTCGACGACACGGCAGGGACCTTCGTATTTGGGCCGTAGTTTGGAAGAGAGGCCAGTTGCAGTGGTAGGGACAGAAAGCCAAACGAGCACTCCAGGGAGGAACGTGGGCGCAGAAGTAGTGGTGTCACCGCGAATGCTCTTCTGCCGCTCTTGCTTATGCGTAGTGAATTTCTTGGAGAGCTCACGACACTCCTCAGCAAGTCTGGCTGTGGCGGAAATAGGCGCACATTCAGAGCGATTTGGCTTGTAGGGAAGGATTGTATCGATTGTGTGCGACGGGTGCCTGCCGTACAATAAGAAAAAGGGTGAGGAACCAGTAGTGCTCTGAGGGGCGGTATTGTAGGCGTACGTGACGAAGGGCAGAATGGCATCCCAATTTGTGTGGTCGACGGCGACGTACACCGAGAGCATGTCGCCGAGCGTTCGGTTAAAGCGTTCGGTGAGGCCATTCGTCTGTGGGTGGTAAGCAGTAGTTTTGCGGTGAACAACGTTGCACTCTTTGAGAATGGCTTCGACGACTTCCGAGAAGAAGACACGGCCTCGATCTCTGAGCAGCTCCTGGGGTGGACCGTGACGCAGCATGAATCGGTGGAGCAAGAAGGAGGCCACTTCGTGCGCTGTAGCCACAGGGAGGGCGGCAGTGTCAGCGTATCCCGTGAGGTAGTCTACAGCGACGATGGCCCAGCGGTTACCAGCGGACGTCAGAGGAAGTGGCCCGTACAAATCGACGCCAACGCGCCCAAACGGTCGGTCAGGGCAAGGTAGAGGTTGCAGACCTGCCGGCGACAGGTGCGTTAAAGTTTTGCGGCGCTGACAATCAATGCAGGAGCAAACGAACTTCTGCACGTAGCGGTACATTCCTCGCAAAAAGTACCGTTGGCGAATGCGGTGGTAGGTTTTCGATACCCCAGAGTGTGCACACTGCGGATCAGAGTGGAACGACTCGCATATGTGAGAACGCAGACTGCGGGGTATTAGTAGTACCCACTGGCGACCGTCGCCGTCGTAATTGCGTCGATGGAGGAGATCGTCGCGAACGGCGAAATGGTGGGCTTGACGACGCAATGCGCGGGAGAATGGTGTGGCCGATGGGTCAGTCAGCAAGTCTATCAGTGAGGCAATCCATTGATCCTTGCGCTGTTCGGTAGCGATGGTGTGAATGTCGCGGGAAGAAACGGCAAAGTGAGACACTCAGCTGTGGGCATTGTCGTCAGCCAAGGGAGAGCGGGACAGGGCGTCGGCGTCGGCATGTTGGCGTCCGTTGCGGTACAGCACGCGGACGTCGTTGTCTTGCAGGCGAAGTGGCCACCGGGCGAGACGGCCTGAGGGATCCTTCAAGGGCGACAACCAGCACAGTGCATGATGGTCGGTGACGACATCAAATGGGCGACCACACAAATAAGGTCGGAACTTCGTAAGGGCCCAGATGATTGCCAGGCATTTTTTCTCCGTAACGGTATAGTTGCTCTCAGCTTTAGTAAGCGTACGACTTGCATATGCCACGACGTATTCCGGGAACCCAGGTTTGCGCTGCGCAAGGACAGCGCCGAGGCCAGCACCGCTGGCGTCCGTGTGTACCTCTGTAGGGGCCGTAGGGTCGTAGTGGCATAGTATCGGAGGAGACGTCAACAAACTACGGAGCTTTGCGAAAGCGTCAGCGCACTCTGACGACCACGAATTGAGGGGCCCGTTGCTGCCAAGGAGCTTCGTCAGCGGCAATATGATGCTCGCGAAATTGCGAATGAAGCGCCGAAAGTAGAAGCATAGTCCTACAAAACTGCGCAGTTCTTTGACCGACGTAGGTTTGGGGAACTCTGACACGGCCCGAAGCTTGGCTGGATCGGGGAGAATTCCGTCCTTGGACACGACGTAGCCCAGTATTGTCAGCTACCGTGCTGCAAATCGGCACTTCTTTAGATTCAGTTGTTGCCCGGCGTCGCTGAAACGCGTCAACACATGCCGTAGGCGTTGAAGATGCGTGGAGAAATCCGGGGCGAAAATAACCACGTGGTCGATGTAACACAGGTACGTGTGCCATTTCAAGTTGCGCAGAACGGTATCCATCATGCGCTCAAAGGTCACGGGCGCATTACACAGCCCAAACGACATGACGTTGAATTCGTACAAGCCATCCGGCGTGACAAAGGCTGTCTTCGGTCGAGCGTCATCAGCCAAGGGGACTTGGCAGTACCCTGAGCGCAAATCGAGCGATGGAAAGAATTCTGCTCCTTGCAGGCTGTCAATGGCGTCGTCTATTCGAGGTAGGGGATAAACGTCCTTACGGGTGATCTTATTCAGTCGTCGGTAGTCCACACAGAACCGCACAGAGCCGTCCTTCGCAACAAGAACGACAGGAGACGCCCACGGACTATTTGAGGGTCGAATAACGTCGCGGCGAAGCATGTCGTCGACTTGCTCGTTAATTACACGACGCACTGCTGGAGATACGCGATATGGACGTTGCCGCAATGGTGGTTGGGCGCCAGTGTCGATGCAATGGGTGACAGCAGACGTGAGGCCGACAGAAGTTTGTGCGACATCGAACGAAGAACAAAATTCTTCCAACAAGCATAGAAGCTGGGAACGCTCGACCGACGTAAGGTTGTCAGCAATCGAAGAACGAAATACATCAGCGGATGACGAATCAGATGTGGAAACAGGACTGAGCGTACGGGAGCTGGCACAGTGCGTGTCACCCGGTGCGTCCATTACTTGTGCGTATTCGAGGGGTTCCGCTCTGCCGAGACATTCCCCTCGCACCAACGTAACGATGAACGGGGATGGGTTGGTCACAAAAATATCCGCGTCGCCCTGAGTGAGTTCCACGGTCTCAAATGGCACCAGCAAGCCTTTCCTAGTGAAAACGCGGTCACATGGAGAAAGGAGTGCAACGGCGTCGCAGAGACCCGTGCAATAGACTGACACAGCCGTCGACGAATTTGCAGGAACTGTGATGTCGTCTTAGACGAAGACCTTGTTCGCAGCCGATGAACTGTCTGCCGGCGTCAAATCTGAGAATGGTGAGAGCTCTATTTCGGCTGGTGCGCAATGAATGACGGCGTCGTGGCGGGCGAGAAAATCCCATCCCAGGATGACGTGGTGAGAGCATGAAGATACTATAATGACTTCGACGGCGTACAGAGCGTCCTGAATGATGACACGGGCTGTGCATACCGCCGTCGGGTGAATACTTTGGGCGGTGGCTGTACGGAGAGAGACCCCGGAAAGTGGCGTCGTCACTTTTCGTAGCAGGCGGCTTAGTATAGCGTCTATAACGGATACGGCGGCTCCAGTATCGATAAGGGTAGATGCGCGAACACCGTCCACAAAAACGTCTATCACGTTCGATGGGCTTCGCTTGCCTCGTGGACTGCGACAACTAGTTTTCCTGGTCGATTAGGACCGGACGTGGCGGCATCGGTGACAGCGAGCGGCGTCGTGGTGACGGTGAACGGTGGGTAGATGCAGCTACGCGAGACGTCGGCGACGGAGGCGTAGGTGGGTCGTAATATGGGCGGTTCGACTGCCTGGTGGCAGGCGACACGTCTCTAGGCGGCTGCACGCGATTGCAATAGCACGCCACGTGGGCGGCGTAACCGCATGCGAAGCATATGGAGAGGTTGTCACGTGTGCGCCATCGGTTCGCTGGGGCAGGGCCCGCCCATGGTGCAGGGCGGGATTGACGGGGCGGCAACTGACAGGACTGCATGGTGGGCTGCAGTCGTGGCGTGTGCGTGACGTCGGCGTAGGTTACCGGCACATCCGCTTCGAAAGAGTGAGGTCGAGCGGAGGCTTTGGCGTAAATGTGTGGGGCAGCCGTAGCGATTAGTGGGGGCGTTCTTGCGACAGCTTGGGCGTAACTCAAAGGTGCAGGAGCCGGATGGTGCTGGTGGTACTCGGGCATGACCTCCGCGATTTCCTGCTCAATTGCTCGACGGAGGGGAGGCAGAAGGGTGGTCGACGGCTGTTGAGCGTACCGAGGGCGAGCAAAGTCCAGCAGAGAGAACTGGCGCGCGATTTCCTCGCGCACGAAGGTC
Organism: Rhipicephalus sanguineus; assembly: GCF_013339695.2. Taxonomy (NCBI): domain Eukaryota; kingdom Metazoa; phylum Arthropoda; class Arachnida; order Ixodida; family Ixodidae; genus Rhipicephalus; species Rhipicephalus sanguineus. The sequence goes on along the minus strand of NW_023615534.1, from coordinate 89,768 downwards.
TTGATCTCTGCGAGCAACGCGGAGTGGTCGGGTATGATCGACAAGCCAGCAAACTGGCCGTCGCGTGATGGAGAGCGACAGGTCATCGATCGCTGCCGGCGCAGCTCCTCGTAGCTTTGGCAGAGCGTTACGACGCTCTGCTTCACAACGCGTCGCTTTCTGATCTGTGCTAGAGTTGTTGGCGAGCAGCACGGTGAAGGCGTCGTCGTCGATGCCTTTCATGATGTGCCTGATCTTGTCAGAATGAAATATGGTGGCGTCGGCTTTCTTACAGAAATCTAGGACGTCTTCAATGTAACTGTTGAATGATTCACCGGCCTGCTGAGCGCGTTCACGTAAGCGCTGTTCGGCCTGCAGCTTACGAACGGCAGGGCGGCCAAACACGTTGATAATGGCGGTCTTGAAGTCGGACCACGTCGTAAAATCGGATGCGTCGTTGTACCACATGCCCGCCACACCCGCGACGTAGAAAACCAGGTTAGTCAATTTGCCTGCCTCGTCCCATTTATTGGGGACATTCACGCGCTCGTAAATCGCGAGCCAGTCCTCGACGTCGGTACCATCGGCGCCAGGAAGACTGGATGGTCGCGAATACGGGGGACGCCGGGATATGAGGTCGTTGTTGGCGGCGGCGTTTGCTGGGAGGTGTCTTGAAGCATGGTAGGCGGCAGGGTACGGGATCGAAGAGCCAGGGGCATCGAGTGAACGCCGAAGCTGTAGTGAAGGCCCAGCACCTCCACCAAATTATAAAGAGGTTTATTAGCGGCGACGATACTGGACGATACAGCGAAAGTCAAGGGGGGGGGGGGGGCGACTCTCAGCGCGAGCTGCGTTCTCTTCGAAAAGAGCCGAAGAGGGCGACCCACTAGACGGCGACCCACTAGACGGGCGACCCACTAGACGGACCCACTAGACGGGTTTGACCAGCAAGGACGGTTATCAACGCTCAACGCTTACCGCCAAGCAGTGTTTGAGAAGCTTCGCGGACAGCGTCGAGTGTTGATAACCATCCTTGCTTGTCAAACCCGAATACATCAAAATAACATAAGAAGTGGGCGTGGCAATATATATATATATATATATATATATATATATATATATATATATATATATATATATATATATATATAGAGAGAGAGAGAGAGAGAGAGAGAGAGATTATGAGACGAAGCCCAGTTCAGTAATCGAAGGTTATATTTCAATGTAGCAACGGCGTGAGTCCAAAACGGCGCAGCCCGCGTGATAAACGAAGATGATGATTACAATGGTTTCTGATGAACTATATAGTCAGCGCTCACTCTATTTTCCCCCTTCGCGAAAGCGGGCAGCAGGTTAAGGGTAGGAACGCCGAATATATGGTTTCAGGCGAGAGACATGAGCGATCTCGGTGCTGCGGCGACGACGATCAGTAGCCGCGCTGGCTGGAGCGACGCGATAGTTCACGGCAGATGTCCTTTCCAGCACGGTGTATGGACCGAGATATCTATGAAGAAGTTTTTCACAGAGCCCAGGGGTACGAACAGGTGTCCACAGGAGGGCTTCGTCGCCTGGACGGAACGAAACCACTCAACGTTTCGCGTCAAAACCGACTTTCCTCTTGTCCTGAATGGTAGCAGTGTTGGCGCGGGCAATTTCACGGCAGCGGGCGACGCGAGCAGCGAACTCTTCTGGAAGGGACGAAGATGGAACAGAGGGCGTGGATAAAAATGTGGCGTCCAGAAGAAAAGTCGGTTCACGGCCAAACACGAGGAAAAACGGCTGTAATTCGTCGTGCGTTGTATGGCAGTATTATATGCAAACGCGCCCCGCCACGGTGGTCTAGTGGTTATGGCGCTCGACTGCTGACCCGAAGGTCGCGGGATCGAATCCCGGCCGCGGCGGCTGCATTTTCGATGGAGGCGAAAATGTTTGAAGCCCGTGTACTTAGATTTAGGTGCATGTTAAAGAACCCCAGGTGGTCGAAATTTCCGGAGCCCTCCACTACGGCGTCTCTCATAATCATATCTTGGTTTTGGGACGTTAAACCCCAGATATTATTATTATATATGCAAACGCGACGAAAGGGAGTACAGTGTCCCAGTTTTTGTGATCTTGCTGAACATACATATATATCATGTCGGACAAAGTTCGGTGAAAACGCTCTGTAAGGCCATTTGTTTGCGGATCATATGCTGATGTGGTCTTATGGACGGTGTTAGAGGCCTGGAGGACTTCAGAAAGAACATGGGAAAGAAATGTCTTGCCACGGTCACTAAGGAGAACACGAGGGGCGCCGTGGCGCAAAATAATGGAGCGCAGGACAAAATCGGCTACTTCCGAGGTAGCACCAGAGGGAAAAGCTGCCGTCTCCGCGTAGCGAGTTAGGTGGTCCAGGGCAGTAACAATCCAGCGGTGACCGGCTGGCGTAAGCGGGAGGGGTTCGTATAAGTCGATGCCCACGAAGTCAAAGGGAGCGGACGGGCACGCCAGAGGTTGTAAAGGGCCTGCGGGAAGAGATGTGGTACGTTTTCGGTGTTGGCATGACGCGCAGGAACCGACGTACTTGGCCACACTTGTTGAGAGGCCAGGCCACAAGCACCGAGTTTTGATGCGCTCGTAAGTCTTGTGAAGACCCAAGTGTCCAGCTGTCGCGTCGTCGTGCAGGGCTTGTAAAACCTGGAGACGAAGTGAACGAGGGATCACTGGAACCCATTGGTTACCGAGAGGGTGGTAAATTTGCCTACATAGCATTCCATCTCGAAGTTTAAAACGTTCAAGCTGTCGTCTTAAGCGGCTGTTGGGGGCACGGGATAAGCCATTAAGCCGATCGATGATTGTGCGGCAGTATGTACCTGCATGTTGGAGCGAGGTGAGATCTGTGGATGAAAGAAAGTCCACTGAGGCAACGGACTCTTTCGGACTACCGGCCGTCTGCTTGGTCACTTGGCTGGGCGGTGATGAACAGAGTGAAGGCGACACTTGGGCGCTTGGCGAGAGCGGGCACCGCGACAAAGCGTCAGCATCTTGATGTTGCCGACCCGACCTATATGTGACACTGTAGTCATACTATTGCAAACGGAGTACCCAACGGCCAAGGCGTCCCGACAAATTCTTGAGAGACGATAACCAACACAGAGCATGATAGTCAGTGACGATTGTAAAATGCCGGCCGTATAAATAAGGGCGAAACTTTTGTACGGACCACATGACGGCGAGGCATTCTTGTTCAGTGATGCTGTAATTTCGCTCAGCAGGAGAAAGAGTGCGGCTCGCGTAGGCCACGACTTGTTCTTCGGAAGCGTGGTTCCGCTGCAGCAGGACGGCAGCGATGCCATGTCCACTTGCGTCAGTGTGCAGGACAGTAGACGCTGCAGGGTCGAAATGCCGAAGCACTGGCCGCGATGTGAGGCATCGCTTGAGAGTGTGAAAAGCAGCTTCGCATTCATCCGACCAGACAAAAGGTGCGCTGGGGGTCAAAAGCTTGTGCAAACGAGCTGCAATAGTGGCGAAATCACGCACAAAGCGACGGAAGTACGACGCTAAGCCGAGGAAGCTGCGAAGGTCTTTAGGTGTGGTTGGAGTAGGAAAGTGCAGTACTGCAGCAACCTTGTCGGGATCGGGCTCAATGCCATGTCTGCTGTGAACGTGACCTAATACCTTGATGCTGCGGCTGGCACACCGACACTTCTTAGTGTTTAGCTGGAGACCGGCCTTAGCTAGACAGGTCAGAACTTCGTCTAGCCGTTCCAGGTGCTGTGAGAAGCTGGACGAAAAGATGACGATGTCGTCCAGGTAGCAAAGGCAGGTCTTCCATCTTAATCCACGCAGTACCGTATCTATCATTCGTTCGAATGTGGCTGGGGCATTGCAGAGGCCAAAAGGCATTACATTGAATCCAAAGAGTCCATCAGGTGTGGCAAATGCAGTCTTCTCTTTATCGGACTCGTGCATCGGGATCTGCCAATAACCAGAGCGCAAGTCGAGGCTCGAAAAGTACTCGGCAACTTGTAAACTATCAAAAGCGTAGTCGATCCGAGGCATAGGATAGACGTCCTTACGAGTAATATTGTTCAGCGCTCTATAATCAACCCAAGATCGCACCGATCCATCCTTTTTTTTAACAAGCACAACAGGAGAAGACCACGGGATTGCCGAAGGCTTGATAATGTTGCGTGCGAGCATGTTGTTGACTTGTTCTTCTATAACTTTGCGTTCAGAAGCTGATACACGGTAAGGACGGCGACGAGTGACACGAGATCCGTCTGTGCCAATGCGATGAGCGGCCACTGTTGTTAGACCGAGGCCATCGGAAGAAACGTCAAAGCAAGTGTTGTGTTTCATTAATATGGTCAGCAAGGCATCAATCTGGGTCGGATTGAGATCTGTACTCAAAGTGGCCTTTAGAGCACGCGATGAACCTTCCGCGGCCGTACACTGTGGAAATGACGAGTCAGTTGAAACAGTGACGACACATACCGGTGCTTCTTCGGTAATGCTGGCAACAGTAGTCCCCTCTGGCAGCAGTAGGGCTTATGGCGTCGTGTTGTAGGCGGTGATGCTTGCATAACCACGTGTGAACCGCACTAGACAAGATGCGATGGCGATGTCTCGAGAAATACAGCGCTGGCAACGTATAACCACCGCATCACCATCTATAACGTCTCGTGACCTGATCGTAAGTACGCGTTCTTGCCCTGAAGGCAGAAGAAAATCCGCAGCTGTGACAAGGTTGGGCGGTGAAAACCGGCAGCAGAAGAAAGCTCAGTGTCCGTAATACGAATTAGAGGTTGACCGCACGAAATGACAGCCGACGAAGCCGATAGGAAGTCCCAGCCTAAGATTATCTGATGAGCGCATGAAGAAAGCACAGCCAGCTGTACATGATGGCGGACTCCGTCGATAAGAACGCGCGCAGTACACTGTCCGGTCGGGCAAATTGGATTGTCATTAGCGCCGCATAACATGGGACCGACTTAAGGAGTTTGCACTTTCCGTAGACGAAAACGCAATTCGCGGTTAATGACTGAAATTGCGGCTCGAGTGTCTACAAGGGCGTCAACACAAACACCTTCCACACAAACAGGCAGTAAATTTGCTGGGCGAGACGGAGGAGTTGTGACGTTTCGATAACGAGCAGTTTCCCCTCCGAAAACTGCAGCTTCTAGTTTGCCGAGTGGCTGTTCCGAGAGATCGGAGCAGGACGCAAGGGTGATATCGTACGCCGAAATGGTGACGGAGAACGGCGGCGAGGTGAATGAGAAGGACGAGGCATGGCTTGGGACATTGGAGGTGAGGGCGACCGACGTGAGGAGGATGGATACGGTGCTGGAGTGTAGGCATCAGATTTTGGGGCAAAGTCTCTTTCATAAGCAGAATAGCCACGTCGTTCATCCTGCTGACAGCGGCGGCAGAAACGGGATATATGGCCCCGAGTGCCACAGTAGAAACAGACGGGGTGCGAAGGACTCCAGTTAGAGTAGTGTGGTTGCACTGGTGCCTGTGCTGCCATCGACGCCAAATGGTCGCACCCAACGTCCGCAGGCGCAGATGAGGTTGGTGCAGGGGCCCGCGATGCAACTTCTGCGTACGAAGGCATGCGAAAGTGTGCTGCAGACGGGGCACGTGCGACGCTTGTCGTCGATGCCAGTTCGTCCTTGATAATTTCACGCAGGTTGGGAGGAGGAGAGCGGACAGGCGAAGTGGCTGTGTTGCCCGGAACAAGACCGTGAAGTTCCTCTCTGACAATGGTGCGGATCAGGGCTCGCAATTCATGTTCTCCAGCAAAACGAGCGTCAGAGGAGGCGTGTGGAAGGCGCATGGAATAGAGCACGTCCAGGCGTTGGCATGCGGTGATTATGTCCTGAACTATATTTGGGCTCTAAATGACGAGAGCATTGAAGGCCACAGAGTTCACGCCTTTTAGTATGTGACGGATGCGATCGGCCTCCGTCATGTCACTTTGGGCACGGCGACAGAGAGGCAGAACGTCTTCAATATAGGACGTATATGATTCGTCGGGCCCTTGGATGCGGGTTGCGAGCTTCTGTTTCGCTACCTTAGAGCGTCCTGCAGATGTATCAAATATTTGACGGAGTTGCGCATTTGACGGAGTTGCCTCGCCCCAATAATTACAAACACTGGTTCTGTCATAATTGTCGAGCCACTCCTCGACGTCTTCACCGCGAAGGCCGGAAAATACCGGAGGGTCTCGTTGCGACGTACTCACTGTGTAGTTAGGCCCAACTGGCTGAGCAGAAGCGGTTGCGGCAACAGAGGCGTTGTTTTTGTGCCATCACTGTCGTTTGCGAGCACAACCGTCGACCAGACCGGAGCTCCAGGGGTGACCGGTTAGAGCAAGAGGATGTGGGAACCACAGCACTCTCCACCACTTATGAGACGACGCCCAGATCAGTAATCGAAAGGTTATATTTCAATGTAGCAACGGCGTGAGTCCAAAGCGGCGCAGCCCGCGTGACAAACGAAGATGATGATTACAATGGTTTCTGTACAGATGCAGATTAACTATATAGTCAGCGCTCACACTATATATATATATATATATATATATATATATATATATATATATATATATATATATATATATATATATATATATATATATATATAACGTATGTCCGCCCGAAGTTGGAATACGCTAGCACTCTGTGGAGTCCACATCAAACGGTTTTAAAAAATAAACTAGAACGCATTCAGCGAATGTCAGCTCGCTTTATCTGTTCGAAATATCGAAGAAGGGACCCTGTAACTGAAATGTTGAAAGTATGTAAATTAGAAACGCTAGAATTAAGAAGGCGGAAACAGAGATGTAAAATGCTTTTCCAGATTTTACATGCAGGGGTGGAAATAAACAGGGATGATTATTTGACGTGCTCTTACAAAAGGTTTCCAAGAACAACACGCAGTACATTCATACAACCAATGCACGTTCGAACAGATTTATTCCAATTTTCCTTCTTTCCTGATGCTATTAAAATGTGTAATGAATTACCGAATGATGTGGTGCAAAAAAGTACTTTAAGTGAATTTGAGGCTGCTCTTGACAGGCATTTTGTTGAAAATGTATAGATTATTAGTGTTCAGATGTGTTTCCTTATAAAAGTTCTATAAGTCATAAATATTATGTTGCAAATGTTATGAGTGAAAACCATGTAACTGTGTGTCTCATACAAGTGTGCTATATGTTACGGAATTTATGTTACAAATGCTCTTCAAATATTTTTGTAATCTTGTGCAACTCAATACTTCACCCTCCCTGTAATGACCCTCAAGTGAGGTTAACAGTATGACTAAATAAATAAATAAATAAATATATATATATATATATATATATATTATATATATATATATATATATATAATATATATATATATATATATATATATATATATATATATATATATATATATATATATATATATATATATATATATATATATATATAATATATATATATATATATATATATATATATATATATATATATATATATATATATATATCCGCAGCACTCGATAATTTTGGGCTTTGGTGCTCGGTCGCAGGTCGCGGGTTTGGTCCCGGCCGCATTTCAAAGAAGGCAAACACGGACCTCAATGTTCATAAACCGCAGTATGCGGCCTCGATATATATATATATATATAGGGTCCTTGTAGCGACGTCACGGCTCGTAGGCTCCGCCCAGCCGGCCCACGATGAATGGATGGCTGCATGCTATGAGCGTACCATTTAAAACGGGCCGGTGGCATGTGTGCCACCAGGCTCGACAAAAAGAGAAAATGGTTTCTTTTTTTAAGTTAGCATAATGGCTCGTCTACTACGATGAAGTCATTGTTAGTGTAGAGGAAAAAACAAAATCACAGCCCAGTTCTCATCCATCACTCGTTGGAATGTGACCGCAGTGGAACAGTAGCTGAAAGTAAGCACTCGAAATTGGTAAAGGCCGTCCGGAGTTAAAAAAGCAGTTTTTCGCGGTCCGGCTCATCGACCTCTATTTGCCAATAGCCACGTTTCAGGTCCATTGAGGAAAAGTACTTCGCGCGCCTGAATTTCCTATAGAGCGTGAAAAACTGGTGTTGGTGCGGGGTAATATATGCACCGTGCTACTCAGAGTAGCCAGAGCTCAAGCATCGTGCCGGTGGTTACGACTGTGCACCGCGACAGCAGAAGGATTCGAAGACAAGCCCCCGAGTTTAGACTGCTCCCAGATAACATGGCGGCTCCGATTATCCCAAACGACACCAACCGAACCGGTACGGAAGGCACAACGCCGCTTCATTTTACTTTGCTCAATCCTTGAACGCCAAATGGCTTTGCCAAACGAACGCCGAAATACTATTATTAGAATATTCATCGAAATAAACGAAGGCGTTTGACACCATTTGTTATTCGGCAATAATGAAAAAACTATAGTGCAATGGTATTATTGATGGTGCTTGACGTCTATAGCAGCCCGGCGAAACAGCGCCAACGATTCCGGGCGTTGCTTCAGAAGACACTCAAGACTGCTGTGTCCCGGACGGAGGGCTGGGCAGTATCGTGATACAAGAGTATCGCGACAGTATTTCAGAAATACCTTTGAGTATCTGTATTTCTGTATCTAGATACATTTGAAAAATGTATTTGTATCTCAGTAGTGAATACATTTACAATGTATCGTTTGTATCACGATACTATACAGGACACGGGTATCTCGTTACATTTCTTTTTGTCGGAATTGAGTTGAGGCGTGTTTCCAAAGGGGGAATGACTCTTTTTTGCCAAGACAAGCGAAGGTGCACCGCCGGCCGCCGACAAATTGGGAGGCGATGGTTTCCCGTCAAGCACAGAATGGCCCATGTGGTAAAGCGCGCGATGCCGCAGACGGCAGAATCGTGGAGGCAGTGTTGTCGGCCTCTGCCGACGAAAGTCGCTGTCTCTCAAGGCCAGTGCAGCACGCCTAATTTTTTTCGGGTGGCAAGCCATTACTTCGCGACCCCCCCGCGCGGATACCACCTTGGAAGAGAGGCTTTGCAATGCTTCTCGTGCGTTCTGTTCTCAAAGCGGCGGCACTTCCAAAGCAGTTTCTCGTAGTCGCGGCGGAAGTGACTAGAAGAGGCTATCTCTGTCGCGCTTTCAGCCACCTCTCCAACGTGTCTCGGATGTGTTCCTAATATATTGCAAGCGTGAAACGGTCTTTTGTGGTACCAGACTCCCCCGCCGCCGGATCCGACTTCGCCTGTTGCGGCTTGCTGAAATAGGTGCTGGTAGCGTCGGTGGTGTTGACAGCTTTATTGAAGAGTGACCCTTTCGGCCCAGGCGACGAGTGCTTGCTGTATAGTTTCTGATGGAGCACTCTCTCTAAGTAGCTGTGCCTGTTTCCACGCATGTTTAGAGAGCTGGCAGGAGCGACTTCGGAATGGTCTTAAAGCCTCTCACCCCTAAAGTACGTGATTTTAGGAAGTCAATTTTTGAATTGTGCAGTTTCGACATATTGGGCTCCATTGCGCGTAGGTAATTATGGCCGGCCTATATGGGCAGCAGAATCATCAGCCGTCTGACCCGGGGCCTACCGGGTCAGACGGCTGAGGATTCCGAAGGTGGGGACCGACTTCGGCTTCTGAACGGTCAGAACAACCCACGTGATGGCGGAAGTGTTTTCGGTATCTAGATGACACGAGAAGAGAGAAGAGATATCGCCACGCTGCAGGGCAATCCGGCTATGAAGGCGGTATTTATTCACTATAACACGAATTTGTGCTCGCCTTCAGCCGTAGATAGACTTTTTTTCTTTCGCGAGTCTTGTGCTGGGGCTCAACCAACGCTGTCTAGATGACAACCTATTTGAGGAGCCTACACAGCAACCTTCTAAGCAAAGCAGATCTTATGTGCAAAATAAATACATGCTTTTTCTCAGTTTATTGGTGTTCATAAGTGATTCGTCTGATTTGCTTAAACTGAGCTATTCGTAGCATCGCTCATTTTGTTGTCACCAAGTATATCGATTTCGGTGTCCAATGCTTGTTACTGCTGCTGTGAAGTAGTGTATTTTTATTGCAAGTGATACTTTCAAATATGTCATATTACTAATTGTGTACTTTATACACCCCGCTGAGGGTACTGTAATTAATGAACTGAAAGTTTCAATGAGCTGCATCTTTAATTACAATATTATGCTACACTAATAATGTCCTTGCGTAGTATGAGCATCCCTGAAATAAAAAAGTATTCCAGTATCTGTATCGCTGTAACTGTATTCCGGTATACTTTTTTCGTCTTATTGCAAAAGTATCTCCGAATATCCCGTTACGTTATAAGGCAAAATGTATCTCAGTATCTGTATTTTAGGCTTCCAATTCGTGTATTTCGATATCTGTATTCCGGGATACTTTTCTGAGTATCTCTGCCCAGCCCTGCCCGGACGGTTATTGCAGTGGGTGATTTCAATGCGGCAGGCAACGACGTGGGGTTACGCATACAGCACGGCCAAGGCAAGACGCGCAGGAACTAGACTTAAGTTAATTACGGATCCTGCACACCCGACCAGAATAGGCAACTCCACTAACAGGGACACGACTCCGGACATGACGTCCGTCAGAAATGCCAGCGCGGCAGCCACCTCGTGGAAAACACGTCCGCCGACCTGGGGAGCGACCACATGATCATCGAAATCGACGTCCCGACGCAGGGCAAAGCGCAGGGTAGTAAATGCAAATTTGATTGGACTGACTGGCAAGATTTTAGAAAGAAACGAGGGCAACAAGAGTCTACAGAAGGCAAGATTACGGGCATCGAAGCGTGGACCCGCTCACTGGTTGCGGACACCAAAGCGTCAACCTGTACAATAGAAACTGAGGTTGAAACGGACAGGATGGACAGCCGCCTGGCGCATCTCATCGAGGCGAAGAACTCGATTCTGGCCAGATGGAAGAGACAGAGACTCAATCGCGGATTCAGAAAGAAAATAGCTGAGATTAACCGCAGCATCGAGGAACACTGCCGCACCTTCTCCACGCAGCAATGGGACGAGTTATGTAATGCAGTGGACGGGAAACTACAGAACGGGAAAGCGCGGAGCCTGCTCCAGTACCTGCTGGACGAAACGAAGACTAAGTCCCACCAGAAGGACTGCCTTGCACGTCAGTTACACAAAGAGCTCAACAAGCACGGTAAAGATGCGGTGGCTGCCCGGTTACGGGCAAAGTACGTGCCGTACACTTCGAAAGTGCAACATCGCCCGTGTGAGGGGGACGCGAATGATGAATTGGACAAAGACTTCAGCGTAGAACATATCAGGACGGCACTGTGCAACCTCAACAGCAGATCTGTGCCGGGCCCCGACCAGGTGTCAAATCGCGCCCTGAAGAATCTCGACGACCCATCCGTGGAACAGTTGACGGAATACATCAACGACAGGTGGCAGCAGCGGTAGCCTCCCGCAACAGTGGAAAATTGCGAAAATGATCGTTATCCTAAAAGCCGGTAAAGCGCCGAGCCTCGGCAACCTTCGCCCCATATCACTAACGTCGTGTGTCGGCAAGACAATGAAGCACGCTCTGCTACAACCGCTCGCAAGCCCATCTAGAGCATAAAGGAACATAGCCACCGTCGATCATAGGATTCCGTCCACAGCTATCTACACAAAACGCAAAGGTACAGTTGAAACATCACGTGCTCGATGGCAAGACGACAGGACCAGAGCAATTCCTCGCCTCGGCCTCGAGAGCGCGTTCAATGAAATCATGTACTCGGCGATATTACAGCAGATATCACGGCTAAACCTCGGTCTACGCACGTACAACTACGTGAAAGATTCTTGACGGACAGACGAGCCGTCCTAGTGGAAGGAGACCTCTAACTTGCAGAGCAGACGCTGGGAAGCACCAGCAAACCGCAGGGATTGGTCATATCGAACACATTCTTGAAGCTGCTCATGATCGGGCTCGCGGAAAAATTGCAAGAACTGGAAGACGTCCGGCACACAATATACGCTGACGGCATTACCATCTGGGTGCACCACGGCAACGACGGTCACATCGAAAACGGCGCTACAACTAGCAATCGACACAACAGTAGGAACATCTCGTGGGAATAGGGCTACGATGCTCGCCGAAAAAATCTAAACAAACTTGTACTCCACCGCAAAAGGGGTAGACCACTCGGGGCGGTGGAGTGGGGGCGACGACCAGGCGAGAATACGAAGAGATCAGGCTACGCACGAGCAACGGAGGAATCATACCGATAGTAGAGAATAAGTGTCCTCGGCATGATAATCGAGGTCAACGGCGAAATGATTGCTAAACTAAAGCACAAGACAACTAACGCCATCAGACGTACTCCTCAAGAGGGTCACTAGCAGAAGAAGCGGAAAGAGAGAAGGTCTCGTACAACTTATACACTCTTTCGTCATGTGCCACATCGCATACGTCGCGGCATTCCACAACTAGTACAAGGCAGAAGAAGCCAAGATCAACGTCCTCATCCGCAGGGTGTAAGAGATAACGCTGGGTCTACCCGAGTCTACCAGCAAGCAACCGTTGTTTCCTCACATCTTAAGGGACCGCCACTTGAGTTGTGGCCAAAGGGCAGCGCAGTGAGGCCAGGCTTACAAGCGCTGATCGGGACAAGATCTTCATGACCATCAATAATGTTGTTACCAACCAACCAATCCAAATCGAGAACTGTTGCGTGTGGCGTACCGCAAGCATCCACATTGGGTCCCATTTTATTTCCTCTCTGCGTTAATGATTTCTCGCGAGTACTACAGTCTTCTAAAGCATTAATGTATGCGGATGATACCGTAATTTTATTCACAGGCAGTCATTTGAAACCGTACAACATACTGTGTCCAATGAACTACTGGCTATTTCAATGTGGTTTCGTGGCACTCAACTGCTAATAACTACCGATAAAACAGAATATATTATTTTTCGTATTTTCCGGTCACGAACAAAAACAGTGAACTGCGCTTCAATTCATCAGCCTGTCTACGCCACTGCAGGGCAAAGGCCTCTCCCATGTTCCGCCAATCAACCCGGTCCTGTGCTTTCTGCTGCCACGTTATACCTACAAACTTCTTAATCTCATCTACCCACCTAATTTCCTGTCTCCCCCTCACGCGTTTACCATCTCTTGGAATCCAGTCCAGTTACCCTTAACGACCACCGGTTATCCTGCCGACGTGCTACGTGCCCGGCCCATATCCATTTCTTCTTCTTGATTTCAACTATGATGTCCTTAACCCCCGTTTGTTCCTGACCCACTCTGCTCTCTTCCTGTCTCTTAAGGTTACACCTATCATTTCCTTTCCATCGCTCGCTGCGTCGTCCTCAATTTAATTAAGTTGAACCCTCTTTGTAAGTCTCCAGGTTTCTGCTCCGTAGGTAAGTACCGGTAAGATGCAGCTGTTATATACCTTTCTCTTGAGGGATAGTGGTAGATTACCATTCATGATTTGAGAATGCTTGCCGAATGAGCCCCATCCCATCCTTATTCTTCTAGTTATTTCACTCTCATGGTTCGGCTCCGCGGTTACTACCTGTCCTAAGTAGACGTACTCCTTTACAACTTCCAGTGTCTCTCCACCTATCGCAAAGCGCTGTTCTCTGCCAAGATTGTTCCACATTACTTTAGTTTTATGCATATTAATTTTCAGACCTACTCTAGCGTATACTAAACAGTCAAACCAATGAATTTGTTCCGACCATTAAATATCTAGTATTATATTTGGCAGTAACCTTAACTGGAGAGACCAAATCAATACCGTTTGCAAAAGTTGCCATTTCAGCTGTAACACTCTCATACGCGCACGCCAATACTTTGACTTCACTTTGCTGCGAACGTTATATTTGAGCCTATTTCACTGCCAACTCAGCTATTGTTGTATGTCGTGGGGCCAAACGTACATAACACGCCTTACTCCGTTAATCCGGTTACAGAAAACGAGCTTTGCGTGTGATACTTGCTCCCCGGGTCATTATCCCTCTAATACTCTTATTTCACAGACTGCGTATGCTGCCCTTTACCGATGTACGCTACTACGCAATTTCCTGTTTAGTATATAAAAAAACATACATACAAACACGTCTCTGCCCCGTACTATTTTTGCGTTCCCGTCGTTAAATACATCGCACGCAAGCATTGGTAATCTTAACCTTGTATTATGTTCGAATGTGTACGGTGCAAGACTAATGAAATTTTCTGGTGCTGATATTGAACAATTTGCCTCTTCAAATAAAATTCTAAAGAAGTTTTTACATTACCTGCAAACGATACTTTCTTTCTAACCAGGCATTTTCTTGTTTTTGTTTATTCGTCAAAATTCTCTCGTGTATATTTAGTGTGTTCGTAGTAACGTTGTGTTCGTGGTTTTTGTTAGGGTTCACTGAATCTGTTTAATATTTTCGCTTATGTATGTATAACATTTTTCTCTTATGTACTTTCAGTGTTGCTTTCTTTTTGTGTACAAGGCTTCTAATTCTTATAACCTTTTTTGTACTGGACCCATCACTGGCCGCTTAGGCTATGGGTCCAAATATATGTGTACGCATTTTTTTATAATATAGTGCAATAACTTCACTTTACTAACAGCTTGATAAGGGCTAGTGGGTTCATAATTCAGAGCCGCAAAAGTTACAGTGCCAAAAGAGCGCTCGTTTTGTGGCGTTCCTTTCTCCTTTTTCCCCGTGCCTTTGGCGTTGTAACTTTCGTGGCTCTAAGAATAGATCACCTTTTGAATTGATTTTGATTTTATAATACGCCGCATGCTGGCTCAAAACACCAGGTGGCAATATAACTGTGAAGAACTTACCGTGGACGAAGAGACAAGTTGCTGCCGGCAGCGGCCGAACCTGCAACCTTCGAATAATCAGTCTGATTTTCATACAGGTTAATTTTTTCACATTTATATCTTAACTACTACAATGCAGTTAAAGACAATAACTAAAATCCCCGATACCTTTCTTGGCTTCATTTTCTGTTATTTTCGTTAAGTTGTAACAAAGAAACAATGAGCCATAAAATTATTCTTCTTAATGATGTGAGTAACGTCAACTAGCACATCAGCGTCACCAATGTTCATGGCCCAGTGCAAATAAGTGGCGATTGTGTACCTTATCTGCGTGCACTATTAAGTGTGCTTTGTTCTTGTTGTAAGGTCTCCTTTCCGTTTGTCTGCAATCGGCAAGCCTGCGGGAAGTCTATGACAATGATCCCACCGAAATTGAAGGGAAAAATTGCCGTTCACACGTTTTGTAGCTCCACGAAGCTACGAAGAAAGTCAACATAGATTTCAAAGAAGGAAAGCTTCTCGACAAAAAAAAAACGGCAGACCGCACCCTTTGTGGAAATCGGACTAACGCGAAGCAGCCAGCAAAGAGCTTCATACACTGCTTTGTTTCTCTTTGAGGCAAATGAAGTCATTCATGTCATGACATCTAGTCCACTATATATTGCATGTTTGTCATGCATCGTGGGGTCATAGCTGTACACCGGTGTAACCACGCTGTGAATGGTGAGAAAGTTCAAACTGAATCGGTTATTGCTACCTTTGTCGGCACCTCTTGCCCATCAGAGTTGAAACTATCGCGACTCATTTCCACATTGTAATGCCTTGCTTCTCGTGCTCTTCCGTGTCGCAACTGTTGGCGTTTTGACCACAATGCAGGGGGTTGCAAATCAAATTCACGCTGCCGTGTCTGTGGCGACCATCATCCCTCTAATGGAGGCACTGTCGAGATAGGAAAGCGCTGTCTTTTTGGAAGAAACTATCCGGCGGAATATTCAAACTGTACGGCAAGAGCAAATGAAGCTCAGCTGCTCGAAATAATGGAGAAGGGACATGAACACCAGCGCTGTGGACAGGCAACGATGTAAACTGCCAGAAGCTATTGCAGTTGTTAAAGGGACAATAAAAGAAACAATCAATCGCTTTAGGTCGATAAATTGTGCTCTGAGAAATGTAACGCTTATTTCGCCGTCATTGGTTTAGTATTAGAGCAGAAAGTCAAGTTCAAAGTTTCATTTGTAAATTTCGCACCGAATCTCCCCGCGTGACGTCACGTATTTCAATGTGTACTTATCGTAAATTGGCACCATCGGCATCATTTACTTCAGCGTGCTTTATTGCTCATCAGCGAGATGGCGAGAAGTGCGTGAGGGGCGCGCTTGAAAGGTCGTCGCGCCGCTCGTAGGGATGCGCTCATGCCTCCGTGCACTTCGCCCTACAGGGCATGGTCTCCTGCGCGCCCGCTTTTCTCGTGGAGTGGGGTTGGGGGGAGGGTCTGTTTGTATGTCTCGTGCTTTCACCGCAATGTCCGCGCTGAATTTACAGAGCGTACGTAGGTCCTTCGCTCGCTGCAGCGGCCCGCGTTTGTGAAACGAGCGTGTTGTTCAAACAGAAATAAGTAACAACGTTGGCAGTTGTTAGTTTGCGCTCGTCCTGGCGTTCGTTTCATGAGTTCTTTATGTTTGAGCAGCACGATTTCAGTGTCGATCTGTGACACGTAATAGTTCGCGCTCGTCCGGTGTGTGTGTTCTTTTCGTGCGTCCTTTGCGCTTGAGCGACGCGCTGGAAATTTCGAGCTGCTTTCCGTTCTTCGCGTTACATTCCACTTTGTTGCGATCGCATTCATTGCCTCGCCGTTGCGGCGAAACTGCGACTTTTTTCGGTAGTGTCGCCGCGCAAGTAGTGCAAATGTGAATACGAAACAGTCGTACCTGTTTCTTCTCCTCACTTTTTAAAAGCTTAGCTTCACGTGAGTGGGAGGAGGCCCAGTAGCTAACACAGGAGAGAGATGACCCTTGAGCCTCGTCTTGAGCTTTGTCACGCGTTGTGCCTCGTCGCGTGCTAACTCAAGCAAAGAAAAAAGAGATGTCAAGCTGCTGATTGCTCGGACAAGATATATCGCGCCACTTGTCCTGTCCTCTTGTTCTGTTATTTGTTTGTCCATCTCACGCACGCATGTACATTACAATGCCGTACCAACTAAGCCCAAAATGAAGCTTTGCTAAACGTTATTTTTTGTGCGCAGAACGTTTGAGGAAAGAAGTCAGATTGGACAGAGCGCACAAAGAAAGTAAGTTCCTTTTACAATGCAATACCAGCCAAGTAGCCACGCTGTTGTAGCGAAACGGGCGCGAGCGCACGATGAGCGCAGCATGTAATCATGCTCTGCATGAATTGCATGCCATGATTGTCATGCCATGTACCCGTCGTATATATCTGACTTACGGTCACGTCACGCAATAATAATTTTGGTGTATATCAAGCTAGCGAACCGGCCGCGACCGCACCATAAGCGTGGGACGTTAATCGTGGCCCACAAGACATGCATGTCATGATTGTCATGTTACCACCGGTCATTTATAGTCGTCGTACAGACACGTTTCGTAATACCAGTGCAGTGCATATCAAGCTGGCGAAACGGCCGCGACCGCGTCATGAGCGTGCCATGTAATTCATGCCGTACGTAAAATGCATGTCATTATTTTCATGTTACCACCTACCATTTATGTTCTTCTTAGAGTCACGTCACGCAATAGCAGTTTTGGTGTATATCAAGCTAGGGTAGCGGCCGCGAGCTTACCGTGAGCACGGCATGTAAATCATGCTGTACATGGTATGCATATCATGATTGTCATGTTGCCATCTGCCACTCATGTTCGTCAATAACAAATTTGAAATGTATGTCAAGCTAGCGAACCGGCCGCGACCGCACCATAAGCGTGGGACGTTAATCGTGGCCCACAAGACATGCATGTCATGATTGTCATGTTACCACCGGTCATTTATAGTCGTCGTACAGACACGTTTCGTAATACCAGTTGCAGTGCATATCAAGCTGGCGAAACGGCCGCGACCGGCGTCATGAGCGTGCCATGTAATTCATGCCGTACGTAAAATGCATGTCATTATTTCATGTTACCACCTACCATTTATGTTCTTCTTAGAGTCACGTCACGCAATAGCAGTTTTGGTGTATATCAAGCTAGGGTAGCGGCCGCGAGCTTACCGTGAGCACGGCATGTAAATCATGCTGTACATGGTATGCATATCATGATTGTCATGTTGCCATCTGCCACTCATGTTCGTCAATAACAAATTTGACAATGTATGTCAAGCTAGCGAACCGGCCGCGACCGCACCATAAGCGTGGGACGTTAATCGTGGCCCACAAGACATGCATGTCATGATTGTCATGTTACCACCGGTCAGTTATAGTCGTCGTACAGACACGTTTCGTAATACCAGTTGCAGTGCATATCAAGCTGGCGAAACGGCCGCGACCGCGTCATGAGCGTGCCATGTAATTCATGCCGTACGTAAAATGCATGTCATTATTTTCATGTTACCACCTACCATTTATGTTCTTCTTAGAGTCACGTCACGCAATAGCAGTTTTGGTGTATATCAAGCTAGGGTAGCGGCCGCGAGCTTACCGTGAGCACGGCATGTAAATCATGCTGTACATGGTATGCATATCATGATTGTCATGTTGCCATCTGCCACTCATGTTCGTCAATAACAAATTTGAAATGTATGTCAAGCTAGCGAACCGGCCGCGACCGCACCATAAGCGTGGGACGTTAATCGTGGCCCACAAGACATGCATGTCATGATTGTCATGTTACCACCGGTCATTTATAGTCGTCGTACAGACACGTTTCGTAATACCAGTTGCAGTGCATATCAAGCTGGCGAAACGGCCGCGACCGCGTCATGAGCGTGCCATGTAATTCATGCCGTACGTAAAATGCATGTCATTATTTTCATGTTACCACCTACCATTTATGTTCTTCTTAGAGTCACGTCACGCAATAGCAGTTTTGGTGTATATCAAGCTAGGGTAGCGGCCGCGAGCTTACCGTGAGCACGGCATGTAAATCATGCTGTACATGGTATGCATATCATGATTGTCATGTTGCCATCTGCCACTCATGTTCGTCAATAACAAATTTGAAATGTATGTCAAGCTAGCGAACCGGCCGCGACCGCACCATAAGCGTGGACGTTAATCGTGGCCCACAAGACATGCATGTCATGATTGTCATGTTACCACCGGTCATTTATAGTCGTCGTACAGACACGTTTCGTAATACCAGTTGCAGTGCATATCAAGCTGGCGAAACGGCCGCGACCGCGTCATGAGCGTGCCATGTAATTCATGCCGTACGTAAAATGCATGTCATTATTTTCATGTTACCACCTACCATTTATGTTCTTCTTAGAGTCACGTCACGCAATAGCAGTTTTGGTGTATATCAAGCTAGGGTAGCGGCCGCGAGCTTACCGTGAGCACGGCATGTAAATCATGCTGTACATGGTATGCATATCATGATTGTCATGTTGCCATCTGCCACTCATGTTCGTCAATAACAATTTGAAATGTATGTCAAGCTAGCGAACCGGCCGCGACCGCACCATAAGCGTGGGACGTTAATCGTGGCCCACAAGACATGCATGTCATGATTGTCATGTTACCACCGGTCATTTATAGTCGTCGTACAGACACGTTTCGTAATACCAGTTGCAGTGCATATCAAGCTGGCGAAACGGCCGCGACCGCGTCATGAGCGTGCCATGTAATTCATGCCGTACGTAAAATGCATGTCATTATTTTCATGTTACCACCTACCATTTATGTTCTTCTTAGAGTCACGTCACGCAATAGCAGTTTTGGTGTATATCAAGCTAGGGTAGCGGCCGCGAGCTTACCGTGAGCACGGCATGTAAATCATGCTGTACATGGTATGCATATCATGATTGTCATGTTGCCATCTGCCACTCATGTTCGTCAATAACAAATTTGAAATGTATGTCAAGCTAGCGAACCGGCCGCGACCGCACCATAAGCGTGGGACGTTAATCGTGGCCCACAAGACATGCATGTCATGATTGTCATGTTACCACCGGTCATTTATAGTCGTCGTACAGACACGTTTCGTAATACCAGTTGCAGTGCATATCAAGCTGGCGAAACGGCCGCGACCGCGTCATGAGCGTGCCATGTAATTCATGCCGTACGTAAAATGCATGTCATTATTTTCATGTTACCACCTACCATTTATGTTCTTCTTAGAGTCACGTCACGCAATAGCAGTTTTGGTGTATATCAAGCTAGGGTAGCGGCCGCGAGCTTACCGTGAGCACGGCATGTAAATCATGCTGTACATGGTATGCATATCATGATTGTCATGTTGCCATCTGCCACTCATGTTCGTCAATAACAAATTTGAAATGTATGTCAAGCTAGCGAACCGGCCGCGACCGCACCATAAGCGTGGGACGTTAATCGTGGCCCACAAGACATGCATGTCATGATTGTCATGTTACCACCGGTCATTTATAGTCGTCGTACAGACACGTTTCGTAATACCAGTTGCAGTGCATATCAAGCTGGCGAAACGGCCGCGACCGCGTCATGAGCGTGCCATGTAATTCATGCCGTACGTAAAATGCATGTCATTATTTTCATGTTACCACCTACCATTTATGTTCTTCTTAGAGTCACGTCACGCAATAGCAGTTTTGGTGTATATCAAGCTAGGGTAGCGGCCGCGAGCTTACCGTGAGCACGGCATGTAAATCATGCTGTACATGGTATGCATATCATGATTGTCATGTTGCCATCTGCCACTCATGTTCGTCAATAACAAATTTGAAATGTATGTCAAGCTAGCGAACCGGCCGCGACCGCACCATAAGCGTGGGACGTTAATCGTGGCCCACAAGACATGCATGTCATGATTGTCATGTTACCACCGGTCATTTATAGTCGTCGTACAGACACGTTTCGTAATACCAGTTGCAGTGCATATCAAGCTGGCGAAACGGCCGCGACCGCGTCATGAGCGTGCCATGTAATTCATGCCGTACGTAAAATGCATGTCATTATTTTCATGTTACCACCTACCATTTATGTTCTTCTTAGAGTCACGTCACGCAATAGCAGTTTTGGTGTATATCAAGCTAGGGTAGCGGCCGCGAGCTTACCGTGAGCACGGCATGTAAATCATGCTGTACATGGTATGCATATCATGATTGTCATGTTGCCATCTGCCACTCATGTTCGTCAATAACAAATTTGAAATGTATGTCAAGCTAGCGAACCGGCCGCGACCGCACCATAAGCGTGGGACGTTAATCGTGGCCCACAAGACATGCATGTCATGATTGTCATGTTACCACCGGTCATTTATAGTCGTCGTACAGACACGTTTCGTAATACCAGTTGCAGTGCATATCAAGCTGGCGAAACGGCCGCGACCGCGTCATGAGCGTGCCATGTAATTCATGCCGTACGTAAATGCATGTCATTATTTTCATGTTACCACCTACCATTTATGTTCTTCTTAGAGTCACGTCACGCAATAGCAGTTTTGGTGTATATCAAGCTAGGGTAGCGGCCGCGAGCTTACCGTGAGCACGGCATGTAAATCATGCTGTACATGGTATGCATATCATGATTGTCATGTTGCCATCTGCCACTCATGTTCGTCAATAACAAATTTGAAATGTATGTCAAGCTAGCGAACCGGCCGCGACCGCACCATAAGCGTGGGACGTTAATCGTGGCCCACAAGACATGCATGTCATGATTGTCATGTTACCACCGGTCATTTATAGTCGTCGTACAGACACGTTTCGTAATACCAGTTGCAGTGCATATCAAGCTGGCGAAACGGCCGCGACCGCGTCATGAGCGTGCCATGTAATTCATGCCGTACGTAAAATGCATGTCATTATTTTCATGTTACCACCTACCATTTATGTTCTTCTTAGAGTCACGTCACGCAATAGCAGTTTTGGTGTATATCAAGCTAGGGTAGCGGCCGCGAGCTTACCGTGAGCACGGCATGTAAATCATGCTGTACATGGTATGCATATCATGATTGTCATGTTGCCATCTGCCACTCATGTTCGTCAATAACAAATTTGAAATGTATGTCAAGCTAGCGAACCGGCCGCGACCCGCACCATAAGCGTGGGACGTTAATCGTGGCCCACAAGACATGCATGTCATGATTGTCATGTTACCACCGGTCATTTATAGTCGTCGTACAGACACGTTTCGTAATACCAGTTGCAGTGCATATCAAGCTGGCGAAACGGCCGCGACCGCGTCATGAGCGTGCCATGTAATTCATGCCGTACGTAAAATGCATGTCATTATTTTCATGTTACCACCTACCATTTATGTTCTTCTTAGAGTCACGTCACGCAATAGCAGTTTTGGTGTATATCAAGCTAGGGTAGCGGCCGCGAGCTTACCGTGAGCACGGCATGTAAATCATGCTGTACATGGTATGCATATCATGATTGTCATGTTACCATCTGCCACTCATGTTCGTCAATAACAAATTTGAAATGTATGTCAAGCTAGCGAAACGGCCGCGAGCGCACCATGAGCGTGGAGTGCAAATCATTTCCTACATGAAATGCATATCAGAATTTTCATGTTACCACCTGTCATTTATGTTTTATACAGCCACGTCACGCAATACCAAAGTTGGTACATGTAAAGCTAAGGAAACGGCCGCGAGCGCACCATGCGCATGCCAGGTGTGTCACACCAAACATGACATGCATTAGAATAAGAGATGTGAGCTAGTTGGTAAGTATTCATTCTAAACAGACAGTGCGGTGCAAACACGGACACAAGAAAGAAGTCAGGACACCACAAACGCCGACAAACAACTGAAGAGACGCACAATGGCATAAAGAAAGAAGGCATCAAAACTTATCTGCGCATGCCCATGCAATAGGCGAGCCTATAAATCTGGCACGCGAGGGGATTACGTGGAAGATAACTGTTAAAGCATTTGATTTCCTCTTTCTGCAAGTTCATCGACTCACGCTCACGCACGCGCTACCACTATTCTCGGCGCGTTTCTTCACTCTTATGCCGGTACAACACTGCGCATTCACCGAATTTTCGCGTGCACTTACACTCTCTACACTGTAAAGATAGATTAGAGGTGAGCCTCCGGTGAGCGATCTCCTATGTTCCAATAATCTCTGCTTAATGCAGCGGCCCGTCTGTCCTACGTAGAAGCGGCCGTAGCTGAAAGGCACCTTATACGCCACACTTGTAAGGCAATCAGTGAATTTGTTGGTGTGTTTTACGAAACAAATATCGGTCCGCTTCAGGGGCGTAGCCAGAAATTTTTTTGGGGGGGGGTTCAACCATACTTTATGTATGTTCGTGCGTGTGTATGTATGTGTGCGTGCCTATATACGCAAGCAAACTGAAAAATTTCGGGGGGGTTTGAACCCCCCCCAACCCCCCCCCCCCTTGGCTACGCCCCTGGTCCGCTTCTTGTCTTTTACTCCCTCATTCTTCCTCTGCACAGCGGCACAAATCTTACCTAGCTTATTGGCAGCCATGAAAACAACATTAACGCCGCATCTGCTTCCTACCTTCTTCAGCCTGTGAGATACGCAATGAATCTACGCTATACCTACGACACGTTTCTTCCTACCGCTTTCTGCAACCATGTTCGGACTTACATAATGGACTTCTTTAAATTTAGCGAAAGTGGCCACTGCATCACGAAGATAACCTAAACTAAAGATGCGTAAATGGTGCGTTAAAGCTATCACACATTTGGTGCTCAAACGACTTGCTGAGGCATACTTAAGACAAGGCTAAGAACAGCCGGAAAGCCTGTTGCTCTAATAGAACTAGAGGCCGAAGCTGTATGCTGGCGCACCGGAAAAAAAAGAACACAGCCGAACTCTGAAACCGACCGGACGTACAATTTCTACACCATGGAGAGTGTGTTCCTTTTCATGCCAGATCTACGGCTGCTCAACCTGCGCAAAAGACCCATTGCACGTACTCCTTTTGTCGCGACATATTCAATACGAGGGCGCCAATTCAGATGTTCGTTATAATTAACTCCAAGATATTTTAATGACTCCACTTGTGGGGTATCTTGTAGCTTTAATGAATAGATGTATGCACAGGGTCATTAAGAGGGAAGACAAGATAGCATACTATTAGTATTAGACTCAACTGTACACCATCTAGCCAACTTTCAAGTTCACTCAAGTATGTCTGCAAGATATTGTAAAGACAATGTATGCCATTGGCCATTGCAAAAAAAAAAAAAACAATATCGTTAGCATATACATAAGTTTACACCCCTGGTCGAACGGGTACAGTTCACATCAAGAAGTTAAAAAATGCGTTAAGGAGACTCCTTCTACTACATGGCATTTATGTAGTGTTTTTGTCCAAAGCAGCTGCAAGCAACATCGTGGCTTTGTGGTAAGACACCTGTTTGCCACGCGAACGGCCTGGGTCGATCCTCATTGGGACCGAAGATTTTATCGTTTATTTTATTTGCTACTTTCTCGATTTTTCGCTCACAACCAACGGTGCCGACGCCGACAGCGGAATTTCTGCGACACGAGCTCTCTAACGCTACCGCGTCAATACTGGTGAGAGTACTGACCCCTGAGGCACACCTCGCGACTGCTTGTGTTTGATGGAAGAAAAGCCACCTTGGAAAGAATAAAACTTTTCCCGCTTAAAGGGGAACTTCGGTGGCATTTTCGGCGATATTGAGATAATGCCATTTTCAAATAGAATAAACAGTCCTGTAACAGCATGGGGTGGTTCATATTGCTGAAAGACTCGTCATAATTTTAAATAAACAATAAACGAGGAGTCGAAACCGACACAGGGAGCTGAGCTGTTCCGTGCGGAGTATGCGATGACGTCACGAAGTGCGCTACACACGCCGCCACGGCTGGCCAGGGTGTAAAAATGGCAGACGTGCTTCCTCTGTCGAACGAACGCAAGCTGGCGATGTAGTCGACGCGGAATCAAGCTGTGCCAGCCCGTCTCAATTTACCAGTCAAGAGTACAGCGATGATTGCAGCTCCATATAACGCGGAAACATCGCCTTTTGATTTTGGCCTGCCGGCACGTGAAGTATCTGACGTGCCCCGCATCGATCTCCTCGTTGCTCAATATTGTGCGTGCTTACTGTCAAACCCGATGTCAACGACGACTAAGACGATAGCAGCTAACAAGACCGAACAACCTTACTCGCATCGTCACCGCCTCGTAGAAAAAAACGCGCGCTGCGACCTTCTGCTGGGCGAGGCGGGGTTCGAAAGAGTAGGCACGTTACGTCACACACACACAGGGTGACCCGCGTAAAACAGGCGTGATTCCGGAATTGGCTACGAAATAAAAATTCGTTTTCTAAAAAACTGAACGACTCACGGTTGTATAATTTGGCACATATCATCAGGGTACCGAAGAGAACATACGTTCAAAGTTTAATTCAAATCGGTGAATATCGAAAAATACCCGGAGTTCACCTTTAAGAGTTCCATCAACAATGCTACGTAGTAAGAAGGGAACCAATGACACCACAAACAATTAATTAAAAGGGGATGCTCAACACTATCAATGCATTACATGTGTCCAAGGTAACTAGAGCCGCGTGCTCCTTTTTGTACCGGGCAATGTGAATTCGGCTTCGTGGTCTAAATGCGCGTGCCATATTGAATATCCAGATCTGAAGCCAATTAGACACGGGCTCGACCATTCTTTTCTATAATAAATTTTGTTAAATGACCATGGAGGACCTTTCGATAAGTTTCGCTACATTAGATTTTAATGCAATCGGTATTTTGTTGTCGAGATTATATCCTGCCCCTTCTTTTTAGGCATACGGTATAATTATGCCATCTTCCATTCATATCGATGCCTTCCCTAATGGAGTAGTTTATAAGACCTAAAGGTGTCGGGGTACTCGTCGTATATTATTTTTAACATTGTGTCTGGTAATTCCGTCAGGGCGTGGTGCTGCATTTGGCAATCTTAACATGGCCTGATCTAATTCGGAAGTCCGATACTTCTAGGGTAGTCCGAAAACGCTGGTGTATAAGGATAATTTGCAAGGCGCGTTGTGAACGTGTTTTCTAGTCCCGTAGCCAATAGGTTTAATGATTCATGTAATTCTGAGAGGTATAAACCTATTGAATCTACATTTCTTAGCATTGAAATTTCTTTCTACAAAAATGAAAGTGAATAATGCAAGGTTGTTTTTGTATTTTAAACAAATACTCAAGTGATTTTTATCATATTCCTCTTTCACGCGTGAGACAATACGTTTAAATGTCGCCGCAATGACCTGATAATCGTTCCAATTTCGTGGACTCTGATTATTTATAAGACTTTGCCATGAAGGTTTTTTTGTTGTGTAGTCCCGTGTGCAGTCCATATTCCACCATCGGCTAGCTGGAGCATTTTTGGTTGAAGCCGAAGCAATCACAAATTCTGATGTTTTTCGAGATTTCTAACACTGAGCAAGTTGTCCTACCGACGTATTCATGTCTACTATTGGAGACTGCCTTAATATTAGAACGCAAGCGGTCTTTAAACATTTTATAACTATCCAATGTTTTCTCTTTATCTTTCAAGTGATTCACTCGACATGCAATTTCAAGTACACCAGGCAGATGTTTTGAAGCAAAATAAATTATTCTCCATTGACTTCAGCGGAACACTTCAGCTACAAAATGTCAGATCTTACACGAACCGTGATCGACCACGAAAAATGTAGGCTGCCTCATATTTAGGCAGGTAGATTTTTTATGTGTGATACAGTCCCACAGAGGAGCACCAGCAGAGTCTGTTCTAAATCCCCATGAATTATGATGTAAGTGGAAGTCACCAGTAAGAATTAATTCAGTCTTGCAGCTGGCCTGAACACTATCTAATAGTTGTGTATTATGCGTGCCCGTGGGAAAATAAGCGTTTATAATAGAAAAAGGTCGGTATCCTGGCACGCTGAGGTCTACTGCCAAAATTTCACATTCCGAGCACAATAATTGAAAAGCCATGCTTGCTGTGTGGCAAAATATGTTCGATATCAGTATCATTACACCACCACCTAGTGAAGGGCGACCTAAATGAAATGTTCCAAATTTTTCATATAGTAATCTTTATTAGGAGTAAGCCAGGTTTCTTGCAATTTTTTTACCGGAATTTAATTGAATAACTAAGCAAAGCAAACCCGTTGAAGCAGAACCCAAAGAACGACAATTCCACTGTAGAACATTCAAAGAATCCATGTTGATCAACGAATTACTTCAGCAACAACCGTTTCCGAAATACCTTTCTGAATAACTGGATTAGAAATAGCATTTCTTTTTTTTTAACTTGGACAAGGAGAATTTACTGGAGGCCCAGTTCGCATCTGACGCCTACTATCCTGGACAATGTCCATCTCATCCTGTGACTACTTGAATTGAGTAGAGGTGGAGGGTTCGGATAAAAAAATTCACAGTTTCACTGCAACCGCGAAGCAATGAATGCGATAGCAACAAATTAGAATTTAACGCGAAGAACGGAAAGTAGGTGAAAATTTCCAGCGCGTCGCTCAAGCGCAATGGACGCACGAAAAGAACACACACAGGATGAGCGCGAACTATTGCGTGTCACAGCTCGACACCTAAAGCGCGCTGCTCAAACACAAAGGACGCATGAAACGAACGCACAGGTATACAGCGAACGAGCGCGAACAACTGCCACATTTGTTACTTATTTCTGTTTGAACAACGCGCTCGTTTCACACACGCGGCCGCTGCAGCGAGCGAAGGGACCTTCGTGCGCTCTGACACTTCAGCGCGGACATTGCGGTGAAAGCACGAGACATACAAACAGACCCTCCCCCCCCCCCCCCGCTCCACGAGAAAAGCGCGCGCGCAGGCGAAAATGCCCTGTAGGGCGAAGTGCACGGAGGCGTGAGCGCATCACTACGAGCGGGGCGAGGACCTTTAAAGCGAGCTCCTCGCGCACTTCGCGCCATTTCGTTGGTGAGCAAGAAAGCGCGCTGAAGTAAATGGTATATATAAATAGCTCGCCGTTAGCATGCTGAAAGACGGCACTCTTCGTGGCCTATAACCGTGTAACGCCGTGCACTGCGGAGCGAGAGGTCACCCGTTCGATTCTGCGCGTCGGAACGTATTTCTGAATTATTTTTCTTTGGGGCTTTTGTAGATATATATACACATATACATATAGGGGCCTAGACGGTGACGCAGACGGCAAAAAACAGCCAAGAGTGTCCATATAATTGCTATCGCAAAAAAAAAAGCCGTTTGACCTGCTCGGGGTCTTCGCTGTGGGGCGGAAATAGACGTCTCTCAGGACAAGATGTCGGTTCGGTCATCGATACTGCAGCTGCTGAAAGTAGCTGTGCCACTTGAGAGCTGAAAACTTGCGAGACGCACTGAGTTACCTTTGTGATTATGTGATCCATTGCCTTCGACATTGCTTTCTCTACTAAACCCATGGTACTAAACCTATGGTGACGAAGTAAACGACATTAGAGTTGTCAGAGCACAATTTATCGATCTAAACCGATTCATTGTTTCTCTTTAGTGTTCCTTTAACAACTGCAATAGCTTCTCGCAGCGAACATTGTCGCCTGTCCATTATTTCAAGCAGCTGAGCTTCATTTTCTCTTGCCGTACTTTTCTATCTCGACAGTGAGTCCATTAGAGGGATGATCGTCGCCACAGACACGGCATCGTGAATTTGATTTGCAACCCCCTACATTGTGGCCAAAATGCCAACAGTTGCGACACGGAAGAGGACGAGAAGCAAGGCATTCCAATCTGGAAATTAGTGGCAATAGTTTCAACTCTGATGGGCAAGAGGTGCCGGCAAAGGTAGCCGGAAACTTTCTCACCTTTCAGTGGAAACTTTCTCACCATTAAATTCGTGGTTACACCAATGTACAGCTATGACCCCAGCATCAGACAGCTTCTCCAGAGTCTAAATTGATGTTACTCGAGTCTACTCTGCGAACGATTCCCTTGGTGTATGCTAAATGTGGCGGGATAAACACATTCACTGGAACCGATGCGAATGTCTTGCACTACAGGAGGTCTGCAACACATGAGCGATCTGACTACCTACAAACCACGCCACCTCTTCCAAATTGACGAACGTCGCTTATCAACTGGAAGTGTGGTGTCATGGCCTGGAGCTCCGCCTGGACAGCTTTTGGTTTGTTGAGCCTGTTAAATCCGCTACTCGAAGGCAGCAGTGCGACAGGGAGGCTAATAACACCAGTGCGAAAGAAAGATTCCGACGGCAGGTCATCATTATGCAAAGAGGCTGACAAAGGCCTGTGCCCTTGGCCAGGAGACGAATTAGACATTAACACGGATTCAGTTACCTAAACAAGTATTATGTACCGTCAATGAACTATCACAGGTCAAATTCACCCAGGACTCAGCGAATCCACCATCTCTTCGCGCTTGTGGGCGTCCACCTCCTTACCGAGCAGATGCAAAAACCCGGTGAACCCGCTGCGCCCGAGCGCACCGAGAAGGTTGCTTGTTTGTCGCCTAAAGGTGCCTGGCTCATACCCACGAGGGGATTGGCCACACTGACAATTATAAAGGGAAATGTAAACCCTATGAAACTTCCAAAAGAAAGAAACACGAAACGCGATGTAAGTAAAAATTGAAGGAGTTGAAATATTCAAAAAGCCGTAGGATAAATATTGAGAAAATAAAGAAAATATAATAAAAACAAAAAAAATTGTTTTGGTGGTCGGTAGCACTAGCAGCATACTTTTCCGGTTGCTGGAAGAAATTTGTGCAGCGCAGTCACAATAGCACTGCAGCTTGCCCCAAACTGATCGGCTGCAAACGACAACAGTAGTAAATGGTAAACCCAGCCTACCAGTCGGCATTTCAAGAAACATTCTACGGAGTGAGGCGAAATGGCTGCATGATAGAGCAAAGTGATCTATCGTTTCCGGCTCATTGCAAATTACACAGAGATCAGTTATTCAGAAGCCAGATTTATGAAGGTAATAATTTAACCGAGGAACACCACAGCGAAAGCTTGTGAGGGTCACCTCACATTGACGTGAAAGGCATTTGGTGGTGTCCCATGGAACTGTAAGCGCCGGTACTCCAGTGATTGTATGACAGCTGTTTCTCGGTTTGTTTTTAAATATAACAGGCGTTTGAATCTCTCTCCGGTAAAAAAAAAAAAGGGGTACAGCATGTAACACAGGACCATCTAAAGACGCCGTAGCAAGTGAGTCAGCTGCTTCATTTAGAAAGATTCCAACATGCCCAGGGACCCTTACCAACCGAACTTCTGATATACTACATAGTACAAGGCTCGAAAATATTTTAAGTAGATGCGATTGTTTTGCTGACGTTAATTGTGTACAAACCGACAGGGCATCTGTAATGTGATAACATGTGATTTTTAAGAATATAGTTTTATAATAGCCAATGTGAGTGCCACAAATTCTGCAAGAAATATTGGGGTGAAGTCGGGTAGTTGGAGAGCCAAAGACCAATTGAGCTGCTGGGAGGAAATGCCCATTCCGGCCTTCTGAAGATTTTGCGTAGCGCCCGTTGAAATTACAAGGTGAGCAGGAAATTGACTTGAAGCAGACTTTCGAGAATACGCCTTGGACACAATTTAGCATTTTTCAGGAAAATGTCATTGAAAACTAAATTAATCTTCAGTGAACACGGTTTTGGGGTAGCTAAGCACGCCAGTGAAACTTGTACGCCCGATAACAGCGACTCGACGAAAATGACCTAAGGCCTTCGATAACTTTGCCACAGATGCTTGCAGAATGAATCGGTAGATGTGATAAAAACTCTCTGGAAACGGAAAAGGTGCATCTTAGAGCTTTAAGAACGTCCTGCCTAAATCTTGCATCAAGTGGAATGATGCGAGCTTCTAAATACAGCGCGCTAATAGCAACACATCTCGGTAGTCCGAGACACAGACATACCGCTTGCCTTTCTAAAAATAGAGGTGTTAATTTGTAAGCAGCAGATCCGGAAAAAAGGACGCAACCGAATTCCGAAATGGTGCGCACTTCAAGTTTATATATCATGAGTAAAGATTCTCTACGCATTCCTCAATTTTTATTACACCAGCGGCGCAACAACCCCATGGCGCGGTCTGCCTTGCGAGTGTTTAATTCCATTTGCTGTTGCCAATTGAAATCGTCAACATGAACAATCCCTAAATACTTTAATGATGTTACTTGCGGGATCTGTTTGCTTCGATAATAAAGTGAAACAAAAAGTCAGTTTCGCCGCAACGGCGAAGAATGAATGCGATAGCAATAAATTGGAATGTAACGCGAAGAACGGAAAGCAGCTCGAAATTGCCAGCGCGTAGCTCGAGCCCAAAGGACGCACGAAAAGAACGCACACAGGATGAGCGCGAACTATCATGCGTCACAGCTCGACAATTGAAGCGCACTGCTCAAACATAAAGCAGGACGCACGAAACGAACGAGGACGAGTGCGAACTAACTGCCACGTTGTTACTTTTTATGTTTGAAAAGCGCG
Source organism: Rhipicephalus sanguineus (assembly GCF_013339695.2). Lineage (NCBI taxonomy): Eukaryota > Metazoa > Arthropoda > Arachnida > Ixodida > Ixodidae > Rhipicephalus > Rhipicephalus sanguineus. The sequence goes on along the minus strand of NW_023615534.1, from coordinate 58,420 downwards.
CTCCTTTCGCAAACGCGGCCGCTGCAGCGAGCGAAGTGGCCTTCGTACGCTCTGTGACTTCAGCGCGCACATCGCGGGAAAGCACAAGACATACAACCCCTCGCATACTACCCCCCCCCTTTGTTTCCTCGAGATAAGCGCTCGAAGGCTAGGTTGCCTTGATGCCCGCGCGCTCCGCTGGGGGTGAGGACAGGCGCGTCGTCTGCTACGACGGCCGCCATTGCGAATCCCACCGCCGCTCGGCAGTATGCGAAACGCGCTACACAAAGCGCTTGCGGTGCACGGATACGTCCCGAAATAAGTGCACGCTAGTGAGCTTTCTCTTTTAAATGCGAAGCATTTCTTAGCAAACTTCTGCGACTTTGAGCGTATCTATCTATCTATCTATCTATCTATCTATCTATCTATCTATCTATCTATCTATCTATCTATCTATCTATCTATCTATATCTATCTATCTAGCCTACGACTTTGTGCTCTCCTGGCCGTTTCGTTAATCGGATGTATGCCAAAATTGGTGTGTCTTAACATGGCCTTATTATGAACTTAAATAACAGGTCATATCATGAAAATCATGACACACATGTCATGAACAGCATGATTTACATTCCACGGCCTTTGGGCTCTTGCGGCCGTTCCATTAATTTCATATATACCAAAATTGGTACGGCGTGACAACAGTTCATGACGAACATAATGACAGGTCCTAACATGCAAATCATGACGCGCATGTCATGTGCAGCATGATACACATGACATGGTCTCGGGGCGCTCGCGGCCGTTTAAATGAAGGGATACACACGAAAACAGGTATGCCGAGACATTTCTGTATCACGAACATAACTGACACGTGGTAACGTGAAAATCATGATATGCATGTCAATGCATGTCATGTATGACATGATTTACATGCCACGCTCATGGCGCACTCGCGTCCGTTTCGCTAGATTGATACACCAAAATTGGTACTGTGCGATGTGACTTTATGAAGAACATCAATAACAGGTGGTAGCGTGAAAACCATGACATCCATGACATGTATGCCATGATGTACATGCCACGCTCATGGTGCATTCGCGTCCGTTTCGCTTGCGTGATATACACCAAAATTGGTGTTACGCGACACGACAGTATGACGAACGTAAGTGTGACGTGGTAGCATGAAAATCATGACATGGAGGTCATGTACGACCTGATTTACATGCCACGCTCATGATGCGCTAGCGGCAGTTTCAGTAGATTGATATACACCAAAGTTGGTATTGCGCGATTTGACTGTATGAAGAACGTGAATGCCAGTTGGTAAGATGAAAACCATGACATGCATGTCATGTATGTCATGATTTAATTGCCACGCTCATGATGCATTCGTGGCCGCTTTGCTAGCTTGATGTAACGAAAATTGGTATTGCGCGAAGCGACTGTATTACGAAGGTAAATGAGACGTGGTAACATGAAAATAGTGACATGCAGGTTATGTATGTCATGCTTTACGTGCCGCGCTCATGGTGCATTCGCGGCCGTTTCGCTATCTTGGTATACACCAAAATTGGTATTGCGCGACGCGACTGCATGACGAACGTAAATTATAGGTGGTAACATGGAAGTCATGACATGTAGGTTATGTATGTCATGATTTACATGCCGCGCTCATGGTGCATTCTCGGCCGTTTTGCTAGATTGATATGCACCAAAATTGGTATTGCGCGATGTGACTGTATGAAGAACATGAATAACAGGTGAAGGAAAGCAGATGATTTTTCAAGGGCTCGTTTATCTTTGTTAGACAATATTAATGAGAACTAACAGACAATAACGCCAAGGAAAGTATAGGGGGTGTTAACTGTAGTATTTAGAATATAAATGTGAAGAAAGTAAAGTGGACGAAAAGATGACTTGCCGCCGGCAGGGACCGAACCTGCGACCTTCGAATAACGCGTCCGATGCTTACCACTGAGCTACGGCGGCGGTCATCCTCCCGTCCACTTTCTGGGGTATATATGTTGATTTAAACCTAGGAGTGTTAGTTAGCGCCAATCGCAGCCATGGCGGCGAGTGTGGAACACTCTTTTCTTGCCTGTTGGCGTCACGTAGCACGTGATCTTTTTACGTGATCTTTTTATTGGTCAGCTGCCAGCTCGTAAAAAGATCACGTGCTACGTGACGCCAACAGGCAAGAAAAGAGTGTTCCACACTCGCCGCCATGGCTGCGATTGGCGCTGACTAACTCCTAGGTTTAAATCAACATATATACCCCAGAAAGTGGACGGGAGGATGACCGCCGCCGTAGCTCAGTGGTAGAGCATCGGACGCGTTATTCGAAGGTCGCAGGTTCGGTCCCTGCCGGCGGCAAGTCATCTTTTCGTCCACTTTACTTTCTTCACATTTATTCTAAATACTACAGTTAACACCCCCTATACTTTCCTTGGCGTTATTGTCTGTTAGTTCTCATTAATATTGTGTCTAACAAAGATAAACGAGCCCTTGAAAAATCATCTGCTTTCCTTCATTCATAACGAGGGTCTCGTCCTGGCAGACCTAATGCCTTCAGGTAGTATGCGAGGGATTATTGGTCAGCTGCCAGCTCGTAAAAAGATCACGTGCTACGTGACGCCAACAGGCAAGAAAAGAGTGTTCCACACTCGCCGCCATGGCTGCGATTGGCGCTAACTAACACTCCTAGGTTTAAATCAACATATATACCCCAGAAAGTGGACGGGAGGATGACCGCCGCCGTAGCTCAGTGGTAGAGCATCGGACGCGTTATTCGAAGGTCGCAGGTTCGGTCCCTGCCGGCGGCAAGTCATCTTTTCGTCCACTTTACTTTCTTCACATTTATATTCTAAATACTACAGTTACACCCCCTATACTTTCCTTGGCGTTATTGTCTGTTAGTTCTCATTAATATGAATAACAGGTGGTAACATGAAAACTATGACATGCATGCCATGTATGTCATGACTTACATGCCACGCTCATGGTGCATTCGCGGCCGTTTCGATAGCTTGATATACACCAAAACTGGTATTGCGCGATGTGACTCTATGATGAACATTAGTGACAGGTGGTAACATAAAAAACTATAATATGCATGTCATGTATGGCATGATTACATGCTGTACTCATGGTGCACTCGCGGCCATTTCGCTCCTTTGATATGCACCGAAATGGTATTGCGCGATGTGTCTGTATGACGAACATAAATGAGAGGGCTTAACATGCGAATCATATTAAGCATGTCAGGTACGGTATGATATACATGCCACTGTCATGGTGCGCTTCCGGCTGTTTTGTTAACGTGATATATACCAAAATTGGTATGGCATGACACGAGTGCGTGATTAACATAAGCGACAGGTCATGCATTATATACCAGAATGTGCGTTTCATTGGCATGGTGTACACTAGATTGTGCATGCATGCGTGCATGGCAAACATGCGATATATGGTGGACTAGATGCCATGGCATGAATGATTTCATTTGGCTCAAAGAGAAACAAGGCGATGTATCCAGCTCTTTGCTGGCTGCTTCGCATTACATCGATTCCCACAATGCGTGGGATCTGCCGAATTTTTTCTTTTCGTTTTCGAAGCTTGGGCAGCTTTTATTGCTGTTGTTCCCTAAATGCTTATTAAGGAAGCATGTAATTCATGTAAGCTGACGGCCTGTGCATGTGTTATGCACTAGAGGTAGACGTCGACTCCGTTATGTTGAATACCAGTCCTCTTCCTTACGCCGGAAACAACAAAGTCTAAAGCCTTACTTAATTTTCTCGTAGGCTCCGCATTCCATATACACAAACAATCGTTTAAAGTATTTGTATACATGTCAGCAGCAGCAGCAGCAGTATATGCATATGAACACACACAATTCAGTGTTTCGAAGCTACCTAAGGGCGTCTAAGGTGGCTCATTTTGCTAAGTTGCAAACAATTTACTCGTTTATTAAAATGGCATCATATATATTGTACACAGAATAAAGGGCCGAGGGGCAGTATGGTGCGAATATCTGCTAAAATGAAACGAAAGCTTCTTTATCATTATTATCGCTGACATTTCTTGCCCTAAATCTGTAGCCGCTACTGTATCGGCACTCGAGTTGTACCTTGAGTCCTTCAAAACGACGAACGTTGTTGAGTAGTATGCCGTAAAACATTGCACGCGCGCGGTATCAGTGCGTTTTTCCTTCTTTTTGTGTCTGCAGTTTCTTTTTCAGTATCTGCAGGTTTTCTCGCATGCCCAATTGCATGCAATATTATTGAGCGTTTCCAATGTTTTACACTTTGTGCGGCAGATGCACGGCGTCGGTTATTTGTCTATTTTATTAATAATAATATCTGGGGTTTTACTTGCCAGAACCATGATATGATTATGAGGCACGCCGTAGTGGGTAGTAGAGGGCTCCATGAATTTGACCACCTGATGTTCTTTAACCTGCACTGACATGGCACAGTACACGGGCCTCTAGCATTTCGCCTCGACCTAAATGCGACCGCCGCGGCCGGGATCGAACCCATGACTTTCGGGTCAGCAGCCGAGCCCCGTCACCACTGTACCACCGTGGCGGACGTATTTTTAAGGCGAAAGCCTTAAATGCCTCATCAAACGCGAAATTTGACCGTCGGCGTCCCGCCTCTACGGCGTCAGCGTACCACGACGTTGGGGACGAGGGATGCAAAAAATCGTCACGTGATGACGTCACCATATGAGGTCATCACGGCTTCACAAGTATTGGCGTGACGTCATATGTCGTTATCACATGACATCGTAGCTTGGTCAAAAGTGGGCAGATCACGGAGGCAGTGCAAAACCAGGTGAGGTGCCTCCGATCTTGGAGGCAATGCAAAACCGCGCTTTGTGCGCAAAAAACTGAGAAGAAGAAGATGGCTTTCGCTTTCGAGCCGTCTTAAGCGAACGCATAAAGGAGCCTGTGAGTTTCGTTAACTGGCTTTCCATGACGTACTGATTGTACAACTTGACTGTTTCTTGTATTTTTGCTGACATAGCGTGTCTACTGTACACAATGCTTCCCCGTCTTCTCGTTGTTTTCATGCGTCTTCTTTGTATAGACGCTTCGCGAGAACTGTTTGTATGCGCATTCCTGTATGAGCCTTCAGGGCTTACATTATTAATAAATAAATTATGCTTGCTCAAAGAAATAAGATACTGAATGTGTGTGTGTCTGTGCGTGTATGTTTGTGTGTGTGTGCGTTAATATCCAGTGTACAGGCCATTTATTTGTGCTCATTAATGCTGCGCTGACAGAAGCAATTACACAAATAAAACGCAAATTACACAATAAAATACAACTGCCACTAGTCGATTCACAGTGATCGTAAATGATTAAAAAAACAGGAACTGCGTAATCATTTAAGACAGGACGAAAATGTAACCTTGAAACACAGAAACAGGGAAGGATAAAAACATTTAACTGCACACATACATACATGGGCATCGGACCAGCGCAGAAGGCATACTTGAAACACGGAAAGGAATATAAAAAAGAAGAACCCGCTGTGTTTTTATATGGTACTTGTCTGGTGACCCGAAGGTTGCGGGATCAAATCCCGGCCGCAGCGGCCCCATTTCGATGGAGTTGAAATGACAGAGGCCCGCGTACTTAAATTAGGTGCACGTTAAAGACAACAGATGGTCAAATTTCGGGAGCCTTCTACTATATACGGCGTCTCTCACAATAATCGGGGTTCTTGGGACGTAAATTCTCACAAATAATTATTATTAGGAAAAAAGAATGACTTGATCTGCAGACAAACACGCATAATATATTCCATAATACATTTCAAATCACAAAATTACAGAAAGCAAAAATCAAAGGCAGATACAGGACCAACCAAGTGCAGTAAAAAATGTTTGCGAAGAAAAATGCAGGATTCATGCACACCTGAACCAAAGCATTTTAAGCATGTAGCTGATATCAGTGTGCCCATTTATTACGCAAGGTTAACACCGGCAGAAGTTATCCTTGCATGTGCATTCGAAATACCGGCCGGAAACTTACGCTGCAAGTGCACAATATGTTCTTCGGATGCCGCTTGTCACGTTTGATTTTACTGTCCAAAAAAACCTCGTATCTTCTAAAACGATACAGCTCCCAGCGTTTCCGGAATGATTGGTGCACTGCGGCACGCAACACCCGGCCATGGTGACGGTAGCGAGCGCATAAAACTGGAGGGAAACGAGCACTGACCTAAAAACAGCACGCGCGCCACGCACAAGTGACCGGGCGGGGGATTCGAAATGGCGGCCACGCTGCCGCCAAGGCCGAAGAGGCGGCACATGCCCTTTAAAAAGCTGACACCACTCTAAGCGGGGCGCGCGCATCGAGGCACTCTAACGAAGGCGACCACGCCTGTAGGGCGTGGTTGCCTACAAGGGCGACGACCTTCAAAGCGCCACGCTAGGGTGCCTTGATGCCCGTGCGCTCCGCGCGCGCATCGAGGCACTCTATGCCACGCGCCGACATCGCGCCATCTATGTGGTGATTAAAGCATGCTGAAGTAAATGGTGTATTCATCATTGTGAAGAAAAAGCGCTACAAATGGACGAGGACTAAGGAAGAAAAACACGACACAGGCGCTGACACAGGCGCTGACAAGGAAGAAACACGACACAGGCTTCCTTAGTCCTCGTCCATTTGTAGCGCTGTTTTTCTTCACAATGATGAATCACCAACTAGCCCAAGTTTCTCTTCTAAATGGTGTATATAAATAGCTCGCCGTTAGCAGGCAGAAAGACGGAGCTGTAGGTGGCCTAACCGACCGTCTACGCCGTGCGCTGCAAATCGAGAGGTCGCTCGTTCGGTTCCGCGCGTCGGAAGGTTTCTCTGAATTAGTTTTCTTTGTGTATATATATATATATATATATATATATATAATATATATATTATATATATGTGTGTGTGTGACGCTATGAATGGGAGACGTCCAGCGGCACAGACGCCATACCTTTATTATTCTATTCACGCGCCACCTCTTCTTCGTCGGCTTCTACCAGCCATTCCTTCCTTACGTCACAGGATTCCCCCTCCCCCCGAAAGAATGCGCGAGTTAGAAACAACAAAGCATGAACAAACAGTCTTATAAGTCAAAAATGTCGAAATGCGCAGTAGTTCCTTTTCACAATGAAGTTCCGTTAACTTGCACAAAAGACTTCACAGAAGAGGGCAGCAGTCCGGTGACATGTAGGGGAGCTCTGGTGGGCGAGGCTGGCTGTTGCGTTCAGGAAAGCATAAGCACACCCTGGGCGTGGAAAGTGCTGATGACATAGCTTGCTTTCTCATGAGGAATGAACGATGTTGGAAGGCCTTGTAGGAACGGTAGCTCGGACTTCGTAGGCGTCGCATTCTCTGCCGTGAGTGGTACACACGCCTCGATTCTAGTCTGCGTGCTCGTTGACCAAGGCTGATTGAGCGATGATTCTGTTCCTGCGTAGTACAAGGGGTGGTTTCGTGTCTTTTTCGTCTTCTTCTGCTCTGTTCTCTTAGTTGTTTTGGTCGTAGGCGCAGTCTTGATCGCTGGTGGTGAAGGAGTCTCTGACGGCGTTTCTGTGTGCGAGGATGCCCTACATCATGAATTTGTCTTTGCTTTAAAATGCTTTCTTTTCGACGTCGTTTTTTCAGCCGTGATCGTTCTTCGGATGAAGTTTTCGTTGGTTGTTGTGCTTGTCGGAGGATCGGTTGTTGTCGTTGGAGTTGGTGAACTTGCATGTACTGGCTTGGCTGATGTTGCTCAGGAAATTGCTTAAGTGGAGCCCCTTTCGGTACAATAGTCTGGTTTTCTTCGTAGGTTTGTGTGATGTCCACTGGGTAGCTGGTGCATGGTGGGCTGTTGTGTTGTTTATCAGGCAGTAAAAGTTTAGTCAGTGGTGAATGCGTGTCACTTTGCGGCACTACCGAGCTAAGTCCTCCTGAAGCATGTACTCCTGCGGAAGGGGAGTGGCTTGGCAGGGTACTTTCCGGATACTTTAACTGGTGTGTCGCGTACGTGTCGACTTCGTGAGGCGTGCCGTGGGAGTTACAAGCAACTGAAGAGCCACTTGACGTAAAACCAGGTGGTGGTACACGTATGCCAGACGAGTAGTGAAGCCCATCGGGTAGTTGAATATTGGCTTGATTTTTGTAGCAGAGTGGAGAGGTAGGAGATGGCGATCTTTGCGCAGATGGGCAATGTGGTGGAAGGTCGGTTCTTGTGGGAAAACATCTTGGGTGACTTTCAGTCAGCTGATGCTTTGATATGTCTTGTGGAATGGCCGATTCATGCTCGGTGTTCGAATGCACGACGACTGCTTGTGAAAATGACGACTTAGTGCGACTGTCCGCAGATGGTGTCCACTCTGCTACAAAAATCGAGTCAATATTCGTCTACCCGACTCGCTTCACCACTCGTCTTGTATACGTGGCCCACCACCTGGTTTTCCGTCAAGTAGCTTTTCAGTTGCTTGTAACTCTCACGAGTTTACTACGTCCGTGACAGACCAGCTAAAGTATCCGGAAAGTACACTGGCAAGCCAATGCCCTTCCACAGAACTTGATGCTTCAGGAGGACCTAGCTCGGTAGTTTCGCAATGTGACACGCATTCACCATTGACCAAGCCTTCACTGCCTGACAAGCAACACAACAGCCCGCGGCCGTGCACCAGCTACCCAGTGGACATCTCATCAACTTGCGAAGAAGATCAGAGTCATGTTCCTAAAGGGTTGCCTCATCAGCGAGACCAGCACAAGCAAGTCGACACAATCAAGCGGCCAAAACGCACACATCATCATGGGCAACGACGAAAGAAAACGTCAGCGAAACCTCGCTCACGGCTTAAAGAAGCTAGTCTGAAAAGAAACCCGCGCAGAAGACACAGCCCAAAGGACCATCGTCGTGGACCCCTTCTGCACCAAAGACCAAGATTGCACCTTCGATCAAAACAACTGCGACATCACCACATAAAACACCCAAAAAGACATAAAACCACCTCTTGGACTCTGCAGGCGGAGAGGCAGCGCCCAATCAGCTTTAATCAACAGGCACGCAAACTGCATGCATGGCGTGTGCACCAATCACAACGAAGAATACGACGCCTGCGAAATCCCAGCGGTCGATCCTGCAAAGTCTTCAAACCTCCTCCATTCCTCACAGAAATACCAGCTATGTCATTATCAGTGTCCACGTTCAAGGCATGCTTATGTTGGCCCGAACGCAACAGCCAGCCTCGCCCACCAGAGCTCCCTTAATATCCGTGGACTGCTGGCCTCTCCTGTGAATCTTTTTGTGCGAGTTTACGGAACTCCCTATGACATGCAACTACCCGCATTTTGACATTTTTTCGCTTGTGAGACTGCTTCTTCATTTTTTGTTGTCTGTAACTCGCGCATTCTTTCGGGGGGAGGGGGAATCCTGTGACGTAAGCAGGCATGCAGGGTTGGCTGGTAGAAGCCGACGAGGAAGAAGTGCGCGAGAATGGAATAAAAGTATGGCGTCTGTGCCGCTGGACGTCTCCCATTCATAGCGTCACACATATTATATTGTAGCGAAGCCTTTATTGAGTAATGGGTTGCGCTCTCTATAGCCGTCTAGTGGGTCGTCGCCTTTGGCTCTTCGCGCTCGCGCTCTTGAGTCCGTGTTTGTGCCTTGACTGTCGCCATTGCATATCGTCGCCGACTACCGTCCAATAAACGCCTCAACAATATAGATATATATTGTAAGAAAGACAGCGCGGCAACAATGCACGCGGCAACAATGCACACGGGCTCCTCTCGCCCAGGCACGGCATACATGCCTCCTCGCCACCACCTGCCAATCTGTCGGCGCTTCAGGCACCGTCCGTGGACGGCGTCCAGGCCTCCTCGGCGGCTCAAGCCTCCTCCATCGACGCCGTAGTACCATTTCACGACAAGCCATCGCACGGGTACCGGTTACCTCGGAACGCGGTTGACGCTTCCAACGGCCAGGACCCCGGGAATGCCGTCCACGCTTCCCGCAGCGACAACGGCTTACTCATTACTCATCGGCACCCGAGCCGCTTAGGGGTGCTGTCCAAGCTCCCTCGGACAAGGGTCCCTCCTCTATGAGTACGCTGATCGTACCATACTCCTCGGACGACACCACAGGCACCACGCGCGGATCGCCCGAGAGCGCCGCCGAGCTTTCCGCCACCATCTCACGACTCCGAGTCACGGTGAACGCCTTAGCAGCGCCAATCTCCGTGCTGTGCCCTGCCGCCTTGCCAGCACTGCACTCGCTCAATGCCGCGTTGGCCGCCGCCGCCTCGCAAGACCATGAAGAGAGCTTACCCGAGCCGCAGAGAGCTGCGGTGTGCCCTCACGGAGCTCTCATACCACCTCGACTGGTTGGCGTCGTCATGCCCCGAGTTTCGCCTACCGTAGCAGCCACCATCACCGCTGTTTGGGCAGTGCCGGTGTTCCGCGGTTTCCAGGACGACGTCTTCGGTGGATTGAGACTATGAACTCGCTCGGCACCCCCACGCTTGGTCGGCCCATCAAAATGGATGATTGCCATCGACAGCCTTCGCGATGCCGCTAAGGCATGGCATGCCTACGAGGGCGTCAGGCAGCCATCCTGGTCGGCATGGTGTGCAAAAATCACAAATCTTTTTCGTCATCTTTCACATGCCTGTGACCCTATCTCACCAGACCCGCTCTCGACCGTGCATGGGGGCTGTGAGGCCACCACTTCGACGGCGCGGCTCGGCGTGCACAAACCTGCCCTCCGCCCGAGATCACGAGGCACAGCGCTTCTATATGATGTAGCTGTGCCCTTCACCAACGTGCCCTCTCTCGGGCATCGAGCTCATCTGGGGCACCAGCTCGATGGGGCTTCGGTGCCCTCGAGCCCCACGACAGAAACCCTCTCGGGCTGCCCTGAAACTGACGTTGGACGCCGGTCTTGCACTCCACTGCTGGTCTCCGCCTCTGCGCCGGTACACGGCATCTTAAGATCACTGAGAGGGCCGAGGCCACTCATCGTCCAGCGCAGTTGGAGGAACCGGCCCCATATTCGCCTTCGCTGGGGCATGTGCAGATGATACAGCTCCTCTCGTGCTTGCCACACCTACAGTAAAGGCGCCAGAAGAGCCCAAGCCATTCATCGCTGTGCTCGCTGACGAAGGTCATGAGGCGCATAACCTCGGCGCTGAAGGTGCCCGCAGCAGCCACTCCACCGAAAGCTTCGCTGATTGTCCCGCGGCAGACACGACCGGCCGCGAGCTGTGTTCTCCGCCACAGATGGGAGAAGCTACGTGGCTACTCTCCACACCAAACGACCACCCACAAGCCACAGCAGTTGGCGATGCCGCCTCCATGCTCGCCAGTGCTTGAGCGCATGGAGCGGCCAGTTATTCTCGTACCTGAGATGCCCCTCACTCAGACAAGAAACCGAAAATTGGGAGGCATATGCAGCTGTCCTCTATGCGGAGCCTGAGAAAAATAAACGCCCGTTACTCGGCAGCGTGGTACGCTCCACCTAGCTCGTGCGGTGGGAGAGCGTCGATGAGATTTGGTCCGTCAGCTGCAAAGCTACAGAGACGCGCGCAACGACAGAACTGCGGTGACAACACATCAGTGCAGTCATATGCCGTTCCTCCTACAGTGCGTCAAGAAATGCGACAAGAGAAGCGACAGCGGCAGCTACGACCTTCCCTCAATAGCCAGTGCCGACCGCCAGAAACATGTAAACTCCAACACACCCAGTCGCAGCTGAACCGATACCTGCGAAGACCGCCAAGGAGCAGCCAATTTCGCCCACCAGAGACGTTTCGGCAGCTCGCCATGCTACGTCGCAGTCGTGGCCGAGTGTAAGGAAGACAGCGCCGCTGGGCGCGAACGCGTGCTCGGCTACGGGAAGAAGAAAGGACGAAGCTGAGAAGAATAGAACAGCCGTATATAATATATATATATATATATTATATATATATATAATATATATATATATATATTATATATATATATCTAATATATATTTTTTTTATATATAGACATATACATATACGGTGAATGACGGCGCCGGCAAATCAGCCGAGACTGTCCATAAATTGCTATCGCAATAAAACGGGAATACGAGTACAGCGCATTTACTAACGCTGAACGAGAAAGAAAGTCCGTCAAGGCATACTTCAACCTCAGTCAAATAAGACTGCAAGGTTGGTATGAAGCATTGATATCATATATGATGACGAGAAAATTCGATATTGTCGGCATAGACATAAATGTTTACATCTCGATTGACTGGGATAGATCGTAAAAGGTAATAATTAAAGTTGGGACAGAACCGATCCTTGCGGAACACCTCGTGTTTGCCTATATGAGCCAGACGTAACCCCCTCGTGGCAACAAAAGAATTGTCTCTCGGAGAGGAACTCCTGTATTCAGAATACGATGTAATGGCACGTCACAACTCACTCATCTAGAAATATTATACCGTGTTAAACACTGTCATATGATTTTGCAATATCTAATGTAACTAATGCAGAAATCTGACCAGATACTCCTGCAAGTCGAATTCGACTTTCGAAATCAAGATGAGCAGACCATATTGAACAACTCTGTCTAAAACCGATTTGTCTTGAAGAAAGGATGCCCTCACGAGAAATGAATGCACTAAGCGAAACATTAATAATTTTTTTCAATTATGTTAACTAAATTTGAAGATAGCGAGGTATGCCGAATGTTATTGAGGACATATACGAGGTTCTAACTTTTTTCGTAGCAGCACAACCTTAGGAAGTTTCCATGAGCCCGGAATCAGTGTGTACTGTAAACAGCAGTTAACTATGTTCAAATGTCCATAGGGATAGAAATTAAATATTACTTCCTGATAGGGTTTGTTATGTGATCCTGTCTAACATCCGCTTGATTTACAGTTAATATGACATCCACTAATTCTGCCATAGTGACTTTCTGAAAGTCCGATTCCGAACATTCGAACCTCATAGGCCTCTAGCACTTAGAAGCAAAACGCGCTTCGAGTGCTATCGTGATGTCTACTAAATATCAGATGGCTCTTAGGGGATAGCACTACGCAATAAGAATAGGACGATATCTGTGACGATTTCTGGTTGCGTAAAAGTCTGTAAAGTGCAGATCTTTTATCCGGTTTCGATAAATACGAATGGAAATCAGATCTGTGGTTATCTTCAGATACTGCTACTGTTCGTTTATATATTGCAGCGTACAATTTAGAGTCAATCCAATTTTTCAGTGTATGGTTATGACTTAGACGCTTCCATGCAGCTTTCCGGCGCCTACAATCAATCGTACATGCCTCACTACAGCAAGCAGAGTTTGACGGTGTACTCCCATCCCTAATGGAAAACTCTGCTGGTTGAACAGCAGCAATTGCAGGTGCTACTACTTAGTCAGCTCTTTGTTGCTCATTGCATGCTGTCAATGACACGATCGCAGAATTGAAAGTAGCTTTATAGATTTATAGTTGATGAACCGTCCTTTCCGCATAGCAGAAGCCTGGCGCGATGGCATGATTTCGAAGGTAATCGGAACATGGTCGCTACGCGTCCCATTCTCAGATGTTTCACAAGATGAGATGACAAGCTGCCCAGACGAAAACGTCAGGTGTAATGTCGATGAGCATCGCCAACGCAAGAAGGTAGTTTGACCTGAATTATGACAACGAAAATAAGTATCCTGCAGCCAATTCCACAATAGTTTCCCACAACCATCTGTTTTTATCCCCCAAGAAATGTGGTGCTACTTGAAATCTCCTGCCAGTAGAATCGAATCTGAACTGGAATTCCTGGTGACACAATCCATGTAATCTGTGCAGTTTCGCTCATCATGACTTGCAACACGGGAACGCGTGGCCGACCGAGCTCCAAGGCTCAAAGTGGCTTTCAGTGCTTGTTTATTTCCAGGCCTTAATGCTGTTCTGTCATTTTGGATCACCCCCTCACCTACGATCTGAGCTTGCATGATCACACGCACACCCGAAACACCCATTGTCCGCATTACTCTTATTGATCCTTATCCAAGCTAAGCCGTTTATTTGCGCTATTGCATGGGCTAAAAATGGCACGTCATGTTACCAACAAACCGCTACACATGTCAGCTAGTCATTAGTGATACGATATACCTATCCGATGCCCATTTATTTGTGTCTTTGATCAAGTGATTGTTATCTTGACATGTCAAACAATATCGTTAAAGAACGATCATGCGGTCATTATTAGAAAGTTCTAGTGCCTAGTCACTAGTGAAAATGATTGTTCACCTTTCAGTGGGAGTTATTTCTCTGATCACAGTCATGATGCATTCCAAACGAAATGTCACTGCATGGGTTGATAAATGGTCATTGTCACGAAGCGACAATAACGGTCCCTAGTGACGCGCAATCACCAATCAGGCATCACTGCCGTCGGTCTACGTCGCACCAGTCATCATGCATATCAAACAAAATGGTTCTTCAAGAGCAAACTACAAGTCGTCTTTACCAACTCCTACCTCTAAGTCACTACGTATCAATACTTCGCAACCAGTGCCCTTTGTGATTCGTATCAATGCACCGTGCCATGTTGCATATCATTCAAAAGACATTTCAAGACAAATCGATAGTTTCAACAAAAAGGCTATGTGTGTAGGTCACTAGTGATTACTATGACTAATAAAAAAAGTCATTTCAAATGCACATCCAATGTGTCATGTCACATGTCAAAGAAACGTCAATTCATGACGGATCAAGGGCCATTACTGTTAAGACCGATTGCCGAGTCACTAGTGATAACCGTAGTTCACCTCTTATTTGTGGTTATCTATTTTCTTTGAGCATAGTCATGATGGCTATCAAAAGAAAGGTCTCTGAATGGGTTGATGAATGGTCAATGTAACAAAGCGACAATACTGAGTCACTAGTGACGCGCAATCACCAATCAGGCATCTCTGCCGTCTGTCTACGTCGCACCATGTCATCATGCATATCAAACAAAGTGGCCCTTCAAGAGCAAATACTAGTCGTCTCTACGAACTCCTACCTCTAAATCAGTAGTGATCAACACTCCCCAACCTGGGGCCTTTTCATTCTTAGCAATGCACAGTGCCATCTTGCATATAATCGAAATGAGATTTCAAGACAAATCGTATGGTTCCAAAAAGAGGCTGTGGTGTAGGTCACTAGTGATGACTAATCATAATCGAAAAAGTCATTTTTAAATGCATATCCAATATGTTATTCGCATGTCAATGGAAACGTCACTTCAGACGGATCGAGTGTCATTACGGCGAGACCTATTGCTGATCACTAGTGATAACCATAGTTCACCTCTTAGTCGTCGTTATTTCATTTCTTTGAGCATATTCATAATGCATATCAAAACAAAGGTCTCTGAATGCGTTGGTGAATGGACATTGTCACAAAGCGACATTACCGAGTCACGAGTGACTGGCAAGCACCAATCAGGCATCACAGAAGTCAGTCTACGTCGCACCATGTCATCATACATATCAAAGAAAATGGCTCTTCAAGAACAAAATACAAGTCGTCTTTACGAACTCCTACCTATAAGTCACTAGTGATCAACATTCACCATGCTGTGGGTGGTGCTATTTACTGCGTCATCGCACCAAATCATAGCGCAAATCACGCATATACTCAGGCAGCTCGCAATATATTGGTACTACTTGCAAATGTATACCACTAAATCAACGATGATGTTGTACTTTTATTTTAAAAGGGCTATGTTTCCGACCTGTTTCACCTTCTTTCTTCGAGATGGAAATAAACACAACCCGAGGAGACAAAGTAGGCAAACAGACACTGCTGAGGATCACAGGTTACGGTAACAGCTAGGTAGGTATTTATCGCTTCAGCTTCATCTAATATATGTGCCTGCCAAGGATAGGGACATTGGGTTATCGGGGTGTTACTGGTGCAGTTCCGTCGTGGCATTCATCTTGGAATAGAATGAAGTTTTACATGTACAGTGGCAGACTATCTGTACAAGTGCAATGCCTGCTTGACGAAAGTGCAGTACGTGTGGAAAAAATGCCAACATTTGTGCAGTGGCTCGAGGGTAAACATAAACATAATCCTTCGTTGGTATCGTTGCTTGTAGGTATTTACTATTTGAAGGGTTCCTGTGACCGCTTTTCTTCAATTTCTTTAAAACCTATTGCACGAAATTGTCAAAATATTCGCGCGATAATTCCGGTACGGTCGCTGTATAAAGGCAGCTGAGGACGAATGGCTGCAACGCTGCTTCTGAAAACTGTTTTTCCTTGTCAGCTCACCGAGCCCGTAGTCATACTGAACCGGCCTGAAAGTACGCAGAAAACTATAGCTATCCGAAAGTGAATGAAGATAAGCGCAAGTACGGAAATAATGGTGGTGGCTTTGCGAGAGAAGTTACGGCCGCACACGCGGGAATCCTAAGAGCCTTGTGTGCACTCTCTTGGCGCGCTGCAGATACAATGACGCAGCTTGAAACGCCACCAATCAGCGCTGGTCACGCATCTCGCGGCGATCTGGATAATCTTGTAACAGAAGCAGAATACCAAAGTTCGCCATATTACGTTGTGCTGCTTTGTACTAGACGAAGTACTTAGAACGAACAAACATTTCAAATGGTTGATGTTAAGTGGTTGGACAGGGCATATGCGAGGCCGGCATCAAACGCTGCGGGGCGCGGTGTGAAAGGTAAAGCGAATAAAATGAAACATTACGCTGGTCATGGCACTCATTGACCGCTACCTTGAAAGTTTTCTAGAATGCTTTTATTTCTAAGCTTAATCTCATTGTCCCACCTTCGAAAGCCTCACTGTCTTTGTTTTCTCGTTTATATAGTGAGTTTTACAATCACTTTCCCTTTCGCCATATCACTCATTAAAAGAAGGCGCCAATAGTGACTGCGCTGAATGATTTTGATGGAATTTGAGAAAGTGAATTACAACTCCGTGATCGCGAGCTATCATTCTGTCAAGTCTCTTACCATTGTAGTCAGGGCAATCTGAATCTAATTAACGCGTAGCTTGTATCGCTTACCAGTACTTGTGAATGTTAAAGGACTTAGCTACTTCGAGAGGTTAATCTTTAGCATTACCAGCAACCCACGAGCTCGACAAAGTGCTCTTGCCTGCGTCTGGGCTTGCGAACATTGGCACGTTACCTGTGGGGGAGACCTTTCATCTTACGGACTGACCATGCGGCATTGGTTACGCTTCTTTCAACGAAAGGTACCGGTCACCGTCCATTAAGGATTGCGCGCTGGTCCTCACGGTTGCTGTGCTACAACTACACCGTGGAATACAGAAAGGGTAGCGAAAACGTCGTGGCTGACGCTCTTTCCCGGCTGCCCGTACAGAGTTTACTCCGCGATGCACCCGAAGAAGAATTCATATGCTTCCTGTCTCCAGTCGTTACCATGCAAGAGCTTCAGAAGCCAGTGCCAACGACCCCGCTCTCTCTCAAGCCAAGCACTTCACGATTACTTCTTGGCCTGACAAAAATCCTTGTCGAAAGAGCTGCTGGCTTACTTTCATGTGCGAGCTGAACTCTCAGTGTAAATGATATCTTGTGCCGGGGTGAAAGGATTGTCGTGCCAGCGTCTATGACACGCCGTTTTATGGATCTGGCCCATGAGTCACATCCAGGCATTAGTCGCACCAAAGCTCGCCTGAGAGAGTCCTATTGGTGGCCGTGCATGGACAGTCACATTGAAGAGCTTGTGCGCACATGTGTGATTTGCCAGTCCTGTGACAAGTCTGCACGTACCTCTGCAGCGCCAATGCAACCCGTTCCTCTTCCTGACAAAGCTTGGGAAAAAGTTGCAATCGACATCGTAGGACCTTTCACGCAAGCTTCAGCCGACTGCCGTTTTGCCATTACAATCATTGACTATTACAGCAAGTGGCCTGAAGTGGCTTTCGTAAGAGACGCGACCACACCTACAGTGAAAAAAATTCTTACTGAACTTTTTGCACGCGAAGGATACCCACGTGGTCTCGTATCCGATCATGGGCCACAGTTTTCATCAGCAAATTTTGAAGAATTTCTCGCAGAACGTGGAATCAAGCATTACAACTCTTCTGTGTACCACCCGCAAGCTAACGGCTTGGTGGAACGATTCAACAGGGTATTGAAGTCATACATACAACTGGCTCTGTCATGCTTGATTACCTGCAAATATATCGATGTACGCCTCACGCGACAACTGGTGTTGCGCCCGCTGTACTTCTTCATGGACGCCAACCTCGAACAAGGCTCGACATAGTGGGCATGCCCGACAAATGCTTCAGCACGGACCCGTCAAGGGCGATTGAGCAGTTGCGAGAGCGCGTGAAAAACAAGCAAACCAGGTCGAAGAGCTATACAGATGAAAAACGCGGAGCCAAGGAACCAAACTTCGCCGTTGGTGATTACGTGCGGGTTAAATTATCTGCCATTCCTGGGAAGCTATCTTCACAGTTCTCCGCGCCCAAGAAGATCGTTGAAAAGCGTGGACCAGCCTCGTACTTGTTGGAAGATGGACGAGTGTGGAACGCGTCCAAGTTAGCTGCTGTTCACCCTGCAGCTGTCAGCAAAATGAGATCAGGCACATCTGCTGTTATGAACTGGTCACCGGCATCCACTCAATCGTCTGGTACAGTTATGGGTGATCTATCGCATCCTGGCACGTCAAGAGAGGATAATCATGAAAATGCGGACTCTCCTGAACCACTCGCAGCAGACAGTGCGCAAGTTTCACCCAATATGTCGGGATCTCAAGCGCGTATTAGAAGGAGCACTCGTAAGAAGAAGACACCGCAGAAGTTCAAGGACTATATTAGGTAGCAACTTTTTTTTTTCGCAAAAGGGGATATGTCGTATAAGGCGTCACTGCCGACTACGGCGCCAGGAGATGGCACGTGCTCGGCGGCCGCCTCAGCGAAGACGACGAAGAGGAAATAAAGAATGAGGAACGAATGTTTCCTTTGATGTGCCTTAATTGATATGCACGACACAACAACAGTCCCATGGTGTCTTCACTGCATTGCAGAGAACGTCAGCAGATGCGCTGGTGAGGGACATTTTGCTAAGCTTCAGCTTTAATTTTGCCCACACGTGCTCAGTCACATTCATGTCAGCGCCTTTCGATGGCCATTCTAGCTGCCACACGCCGCGTTTACAGAGGAGCTGCTTCTGTTGCTTCGCCGTATGTACATACTGGCGACAGGTCATATTGACAGTAATAATCACCATCCGGAAATGGCCCGTCAAGCGCGTACGGAATGAGTACATATCCCACGATGTTGGCGCACTTCTCTGCTGTCAGGTTTCCGTCGATGCGGTGCAGCACTCCCGACTCTGTCGCGTGACATCGCACCCCAAGTATTGACAGCGGTACGTCCATTCATTACTACCTCTTGAAGATAGCACTGCTCGTACCTCGTGTAGTCAGGGCACCACACACGGTGTTTTTGGTCCCACGCTGTAGAAACTCTAGTTTCGTCGGAAAAACTTACGTCTTTCCAGTCATTGACGGTGCACGCTGCATGGTTTACGGCAAAACCCATTCTCGACGTCTTGTTTTGCTCGGAAAGGTGGGGTTTTTGCGCTGCTATGCGACTTCTTAACCCTTGTTTGGCCAATCTCTCTTGAGTGTCGATACACTGGCTTCAACACCGCAGAATTTGCCTAATTCTTTCGCCGTGTTGAAGGGGCTGGCGTATATGCGCCTGCAGCGAGAACTTGCTCTTGTTGCTGAGTGGTAGCTCGAGGGCGGCGGTCATGCGGTGCGTCGCAGATTCGTTTCTCTTCTTTGTACGCCTTTATGATTCTGTTCACCGCATGCGTCGACCTACCAGTCGTCGCAGCAATCTGACGTTGCGTGTACTCTATGTGCTAGCTCGACGATGAGTATTCTTTCATTCTGACGCACTCTAGCCACTTTGTCCGTGAACGTATGCCCAGCCAGAAGCAGAACAGATCGACACGTATGAAGAGCGTGTGAGCGCTGCCGTACTGCGCGTCAACGCCACTCCGTTATCGCCTGCGATCGTCTGCTGGCTCTATAAGAAAGGAATTGCCTGCAGGGGAACAGTGAGGACAAGGTATGACCTGACAAGAAATGCTGTACATTGCGAAATGTTTGACTGGCTGAAAAACATATGCCATCTATATATATGCATAAAAGCTAATGCAAGCGTTTTAGGCGTCGAACGACTTTCTTTGTTTCACACAATGCCACGAATTAAGTTAAAACAGGAGAGGGTGTACAAGGAAAAATAAGAAGAAATGCCTGGTACGATACCACGCGTCTCTGCATAGCGACGTTATTTTGACAATAAGGAATTTCTCTCCATAATTGCTCACGGGATGGCTGACTAAAATGGATTTCTTCTACACGCTTGATCTGACGTAATTATCTGAGTTTTTAGTCTCGACTGGTAAGCATTAGCCGCGGTGGTGTAGCAGTTACGGCGCTAGGCTACTGACTCGAAGGTCGCGGGTTCGATCCCGGCTGTGGCGGTCGCATTTCGACGGAGGCGAATTGCCAGATGACCGTGTGCTGTGCTTTGTCATGTAAGCGCAAGTTAAAGAACCCCGATAGTCGAAATTTCCGGAACCCTAAACTACGGCGTCTCATAATTGTATAGGTTTTCGGACGTAAAACCCTTAACATTATTCTACGTTGCTAATAATGAGTGTATATAATATAAGAATGGGTACAAGTTTTCTTCACCTAGCAAGCGGTTCAAGTTGAGGCGGCATGACGTTGCTAAAAATGAGTCATATCCTACAAGCACTTTTTCGAGGTCGTGGGTTGCTGGTAATACTAAAGATTAACCTCTCGAAGTAGCACAGTCCTGTAACATCACAAGTAATGGTAAGCGATACAAGCTACGCGTTCATTAGATTCAGATAGCCCTGACTACCATGGTAAGAGACTTGACAGAGTGATAGCTCTCGATCACGGCGTTGTAATGCACTTCCTCAAATTCCATAAAATTCATTCAGCGCAGTCACTATTGGCGCCTTCTTTTAATGAGTGATATGGTGAAAGGGAAAGTGATTGTAAAACTCACTATATAAACGAGAAAACAAAGACAGTGAGGCTTTCGAAGGTGGGACAATAAGATTAAGCTTAGAAATAAAAGCTTTCTAGGGTACTTTCAAGGTAGCGGTCAATAAGTGCCATGACCAGCATAATATTTCATTTTATTCGCTTTACCCTTCACACCGCGCCACGCAGCGTTTCATGCCAGCATCGCATATGCTCTGTCCAACCACTTAACCTCAACCATTTGAAATGTTTGTTCGTTCTAAGTACTTCGTCTAGTACAAAGCAGCACAACCTAATATGGCGAGCGTTGGTATTCTGCTTCTATTACAAGATTATCCAGATTGCCGCGAGATGCGTGACCAGCGCTGATTGGTGGCGTTTCAAGCTGCCTCATTGTATCTGCAGCGGGCCAAGACAGTGCACACCAGGCTCTTAGGATTCCCGCGTGTGTGGCCGTAACTTCACTCCCAAAGACACCACCATTATTGCTGCACTTGCGCTTATCTTTAATCACTTTCGGATAGCTATAATTTCTCTGCGCACTTTCAGGCCGATTTAGTATGACTACGGGCTCGGTGAGCTGACAATGAAAAACATTGTTCAGAAGCAGCGTCGCAGCCAGTTGTCCTCAGCTGCCTCTATACAGCGACCGTACCTGAATTGATTGCGCGAATAGTTCGTGCAATAGGTTTTAAAGAAATTGAAGAAAAGCGGTCACAGGAACCCTTTAAATAGTAAATACCTACAAGCAACGACACCAACTAAGCATTATGTTATTATGTTTACCTTCGAGCCACTGCACAAATGTTGGCATTTCTTCCACACGTACTGCACTTTCGTCAAGCAGGCATCGCATTTGTACAGACAGTCTGCCACTGCACGTGTAAAACTGCATTCTATACGAAGATGTAAACTGTACACACGAATGCCACGACTGAACTGCACCAGTAACACCCCGATAACCCAATGTCGCCATCCTTGGCAGGCACATATGTTTGATGAAGCTGAAGCGATAAATACCTTCCTAGCTGTTACCGTAACCTGTGATCCTCAGGCAGTGTCTGTTTGCCTACTTTGTCTCCTCGGGTTGTGTTTATTTCTACCTTCAAAGAAAGAAGGTGAAACAGGTCGTAAACATAGCCATTTTTAAATAAAAGTGCTACATCATCGTAGATTTAGTGGTATACATTTGCAAGTAGTACCAATACATTGCGAGCTGCCTGAATATATGCGTGATTTGCAGTATGATTTGGTGCGATGACGCAAGTAATTAGCACCACCCACAGCATGGTGAGTGTTGATCACCAGTGACTTATAGGTAGGAGTTCGTAAAGACGACTAGTACTTTGGTCTTGAAGAGCCATTTTGTTTGATATTCATAATGACATGGTGCGACGTAGACTGACGGCAGTGATGATCAGTCAGTCAGTCAGTCAATGAGATGCCTGACTGGTGATTACGCGTCACTAGGACTCAGTAATTTTGTTTCGTGACAATGACCCTTCATCAAGCCATTCAGTGACCTTTCTTTTGATATGCATCACGGGTATGCTCAAAGAAAAGAGATAATGACACATAAGAGGTGAACTATGGTTACCACTAGTGACTCGGTAAAGGTCTGAGCAGTAATGACCACTCGATCCGTCTTGAATCGACGGTTTTTTTTGACATGCGACATGACATATTAAATAAGCATTTGAAAATGACTTTTTTAATTTGTGATTAGTAATCACTAGTGACCTACGCACATTGCCTCTGTTGGAACCATTCGATTTGTCTTGAAATGTCTTTTGGATTGATATGCAACAATGCACGGTGCATTGATACGAATCACAAAGGCCACTGGTTGCCGAGTATTGATGAATAGTGACTTAAAGGTAGGAGCTCGTAAAGACGACTAGTAGTTTGCTCTTCAAGAGCCATTTGTTTGATATGCATGATGACATGGTGCGACGTAGACCGACGGCAGTGATGCCTGATTGGTGATTGCGCGTCACTAGTGACTCGGTATTGTCGCTTCGTGACACTGACCATTCATGAACCCATGAAGTGACATTTCGTTTGGCACGCATCATGTCTATGCTCAGAGAAAATAACTCCCACTGAAAGGTGAACAATCATTTTCACTAGTGACTAGGCAGTAGAACTTTCTAATGATGACCACATGATCCTTCTTTAAGGACATCGTTTGAGATGTCAAGATAATCACTTGATCAAAGAGACGATTAAATGGGCATCGGATAGGTCTCTGGTGTCACTAGTGACTAGCGGACATGTGTAGCGCTTTGTTTGTAACATGACGTGCAATTTTTATCCCATGCATTAGCGTAATAACGGCTTAGCTTGGATAAGGATTAATAAGAGGAATGCGGACAATGGATGTTTAGGGTGTGCGTGTGACCCAGGCAAACTCAGGTCGTAGGTAAGGGGGCGATCCAATATGACAGAACAGCATTAAGGCCTGGTAATAACGAGCACTGAAAGCCACTTTCAGCCTTGGAGCTCGGTCGGCCACGCGTTCCCGTGTTGCAAGTCATATTGAGCGCCACTGTACGTCTTACTCTATTCGGAAACTGCTCATTTACCACTCTAAACCTGGATAACCTTAGCAAAAAACAATCTACTCCTAACAGTTCACAGTCAGAACAAATATATTGGAAAGATACGGTGACGTTGATACTTTTTGCTGAGACCAGGGCTAAAACCCACCTCCTCTACCTGGTCGATTTAACCTAAGTGTACGAAAATTATTGGTATTTTTTTGTTTACTGAAAGCCAAGATTCTTGAAGTAAAATTTGGGGAATTGTTTTGTGTATTAAACAAGATGAGTGTAACCGGAAAATACAGAACGGCAGTTCCACTGAAGAACTTTTACAGACGCCTTGGTGGCCTTATTGTAGTTGACTCCACCGCAAAACGCAATGTGTCCTGCTCGTTTTTGTCAGTGTTAGTACCTTTTTTTGGTTTTGACCGGGAAGAATGGTTCGGAAACAATGCGGCATTCCTGTGCTTATTAGTGATATTTTCGAGCCTCATCTAACTGAAAGATCCACTGGGTCCCGCAGAGACAGGCAAGCTTCTCTGGAATAGCATCTTTGACTCTGGTGGTTAATTCACTGCCGTGGTATTAAGACCCACTATTAAAAGTGACAGTGGGTACAGGGTAACAGTGAACAAGGCTGTTTAACCTGGCGGTTAGCACCTCAGTAAACCCTTCAGAAAATGTGCTGAAAAGCCGTCCAATTATAATCGGAATAGCTTTTTCAATCGTTGCAGCAACTGCAGATGAGACTGTCGCTACTAGGGACCCGCATTGACGAGATGTGACCGCGGCATACCCTAGATCACGCTCTTTAATCAAGGATGCATCTGCTGCCCGGGCACAACGGGGTTCCTCAACAACATCGAGGATCTGTGTTTCACGAACGGGCGGTACAGTTAGTGACCGTGGCTGTGTGCGCTCCATCACATAACACTTGAAATCTTCAACCTCACAGTTTGATGCGCAATGTGATCCACCGCATTTAAGGCGTCCTATCGAGGACCTGCAAGCATTAGCGTTATGTCCAAATCACCAGCAGTTACGGTGCCGCAGTGACCGAGGTGTCAACGCCTCCACACAGGATAAGTAGGGCGCAGGCATTCAGGTCAGAGGAGCGTGTTAGACCGGAAGAAGAGACGATAAAAAACGCTTTCATTTGGTACTCGAGTATCACCTACAGTCCTGTTGCATCTGTAAAATGATACTACTTCAGCAGGAGAGACAATCCGTAGGAAGGCTTCGGGAGTAATATTGGTGGGAACGCCACGAACAATGACCTTCACGCAAGCAAGATGAAGTGGTGCAAAAGCGCGAACTGCAATGTACGGAATCTCGTGCAGGCAAGTAATTCAGTCCAGCATTGAACGTTGATGAATTACATAATATGTCACTCTTGCCGAAACGCCTCACCTCCGAGATGCCAAGAAAATGCCCTGTTATGCTGCGCAGCTCTTCTAGGAAAACTTCCGTTTTGCTCTACCGAATGGCTCCTCCATCGGTAGGCACAAGCGCCACTGGCAAACTGCTTACACCGTAATAACGTACAGTACTGGGCGAGTTAGTATTGATTCGTGTCGAAGCGAAGCGCGAGGAAAAACAGGACACAGTAAAGAATGCAATTAGCGCCTGTCCTGTGTGTTCTTTACTGTGTCCTATTTTTTCTCGCGCTTCGCTTCGACACCAATGCTTAGACCGTTCCGGAGAAAACACTCCAGCGCGGTACCAACTCAGTAGGGCGGCTTGCCGACCAGGGCGGACCCTGACCGGCATTTACGGCTCCTGAAGCAACAACAGAATGAAAATCTGAAGCAGAAAAAAGAACTAGGAACGCTAGAATGTGGCCAAGCACCACTAACGCCTTACGCTTCCGTGTCCTCTTCTCGCGCCCTCTGCCACATGGCTCATACCCACTCTCGGGGATTGGCCAAGAAATAATATTGTGAAAATTTTTTCAAGTATTTTCAGTATTGAGTGTTGATGACAATAAAAATAAATAAAGAAATCATTAAATAAATAAAATTTAGGAACAGAACTCAGCGCAAATGAAGACGAACCACAAAGACTAGAAAGACAAGCACTGACCCTTACTAACAACTGCTTTATTCTTCTTCAGCATCGCATATATGCCACAACCACAATCATTGCATGCGCACGCGTAGCTTCGTATTACTTACGTAAGAACATAGATATTTAACCAAGATATGCCACACCCACAATCTTTGCATGCGCACGCATGCAAAGATTCGCATATCTTGGTTAAATATCTATGTCCTTACGTGTGTAATACGAAGCTACGTGTGCGCACGCAATGATTGTGGTTGTGGCATATATGCGATGCTGAGAGAAGAATAAAGCAGTTGTTAGTAAGCGCCAGTGCTTGTCTTTCTAGTGTTTGTGGTTCGTCTTCATTTGCGCTGAAGCTGAAGTTCTGTTCCTAAATGCTATGTACCAACTAGGCCCAACAAAAGTTTTACTGAAATAAATAAAAATACGCAACAGAGAAAGAGTGCAATACTTGCTTTTCAAACATTCAAATCAAACACTTTAATCTTTGTCCGAATAGTAATTAGAATAAGAATAAAAGAAGAACAATAATAATAAAAATAATGAAAAAAGAAAACCTTTTTCTCTTTTTTCTATTATAAGAATGCCTATACAAGTGGGAATAAAGTCGCATTCGTTTTGTTTTGTGAAAGTATCTACACAAGGCGTCAAACGCGTTCCTGTGTCTGAAGCCCAGGGCTGAAGCACCAAAGGTAAGCACATTGTGAATTGTGAAGTTCAGCCCCACGTTAGCGAATAGGATAACAAGAACTCTTTTTCTTAGTAATCTGTATCGGCGGCATGATAAAAATAGTGCTCTATTGATTCCATTTCTAAACAATAGTGACATAGCGGTGATATCGCCAGACCAACCTGTGTGAATATAGATTTAACGGGGGCACACGACATTGTAACCTAGTTACTAAAACTTCCAATTGTCTAGTACGACACCTCTGGATCTTCCACGGAAACTTTTCTATAGCGTCTGCACGAAGTGAAAATTTTCTATATCTAATCGCAGTTACAATGGCCACTACAGGAAGGGCATAAAAAATTGGACCATTCAATGCAGCTGACCCCAGTGAGTCAGCCATTTCATTAATTCTAATCCACAGTGACCAGGTACCCATAGTAATTTAAGAGCTTCAGCTGTGGACAGGGGCGTAGCCAAGGGGGGGGGGGGGGGGTTGGGGGGGTTCAACCCCCCCCCCCGAAATCTTTCAGTTTTGCTTGCGTATATAGGCACGCACACATCAAACGCACGCACGAACATACATAAAGTATGGTTGAACCCCCCCCGAAAAAAATTTCTGGCTACGCCCCTGGCTGTGGAGGAATTAGCGTAAGAAACGTCTTAAGAGCAGTTGATTTTGCTGAAGCTGTAAGCGACGTGCATACTGACATGGAGTCTGTTATTATGTTATTGCGCTATGGCGTTCAAAGCTAGTTTGCGCAGTGCTATATGATTGCAAGAGTTCAGCTTCAAAAATGGGGGTGAAGTCCGGTAGTCCTAATGAATATGACCAGCCAAGCGAAGGGGAGTAAAATGTCTATGCATGCCTTTTCGTCTATTACTGAAGCGCCTGTGGCTACAACATTATTTCTTTCCACATGTGCAAGATAATCTTCCTGCTCGCTTGTTTTTTTTGTTTGTTTGCAGCCTGTCAAGTTTGGCACATACGCGATCTGGGGGATTGGCCAAGAAGACGTATTGCAGCCTATGGATGATAACTACATTAACGTTTACCTCCCTATCGCTAAAGTAGAAAAAAATTATAAAGAGGAATAAAGTGAGAGTATAGAAATTAAATTTAGAAAAGGGGAAGAAAATAGGTGCTATTACAATAACGGAAGTCTGAAATTAAGAGCCTACCAGAAAGATGAGTTTACCTGACTCGCGGTACCGCCTTTTCATTTTGCTTTCTTCAAAATTGTAGCACATACCCTAATAAAATATTTCTGGCGCAGCTGAGAACCAAGAAAAAAAGGGAGAAGACCGGATAGGGCGCCACACTTTCAACTAGTTTATTTTTCGTCACATTACCCAAATATTTACGCTTCCAGATATGCACACAAAGAGGGGGCGAGGCACAAGCGACTATCACATAGCACAAAGAAAAATAAAAAATAAAAAGGTAGACAGAAAAAAGCTGTCGCACATCGGTATCTAAAAGTAGGCATTTCTTCTTGTGCAAGTGATCCACGGGACACTGAAGCATTCATTTCCCTTCCTCTGTATGTGATATGCCTCAAGTAATTCACGTGTTAACGTTTCCCCGCTTCGTCCTATCACACGAGTTTCTCTGAACAATGGGGTGCAGCCGCACGAAGCAAAATGGAACGGCAGGTGTGAACCCACACTATTTTTATATAAATATATGCTCCCCAAGGCGGTCATTAACACAGCGACCTGTTTAGCCTGTGTACGACTTGCCACAGCTCAACGGAATTTCATAAACAACGCCCGCCATGCAAAGCAGAACTGGCCAGGCGTGCTTCATTTCGCATGAAAGCTTGGCTTTTTGCGAACAAATGCGGGCAAAGCTTCGAGAGCTTGTTCGGTGCCGAGAAGACCACTGGAACGTCATGCCTGTTCGCACTTTTTTTTTTGTCAAATGTGGGCAATCTTGTGTATGTAGAGCAGAACCAGTGGTTTCTTTTTCGGCATAGCCTCGGGCTGCCTGCTGCATCCTTTAAGCTTCCGGAGCAGAGATTCGGACACACTGGTTAAGATCACCGAAAGTAAACCGGCTGCAACCAGTTTTGAAATCAGCACCTGAAACTGTCGTCCACGGTGTGCTCGCATAATTTCAACAACGCAGACCGGAGACACATTGTCGCAATGGCTCTTTTCAAGGTTTTTGAGTGTGCAGATTCGTAAGGCAAGAGGTCCTTACGTGCACGGGGGCTGTTCATCCAGCACGAATGTGCAGCGTTCATTGACACGTTGATGTCCAAACACTGCAAATGAGTGTGAACTTCTTCCCTGCATTAGAAAATGTATTGATAGCAATGGTAGCATTGACTTTACGAACTGTTGTGGTTTATCAATTGACAATATCTTGTCTCCGCTCGAATTTTACTTGAGTAGCACTTTTCGTTCTTTTAATGACTATCTCAAACGCATTTCCATTGGTTCATGTGTAGCTCCTGTCCTATGCAACATCTTTCTCTCATCCGTTGACCAGGCACTTGCTACAAACCTCGACTCGGATGTTTGTCCCACAGTTTTGGGGGCGAAGCTCCTTATGCCGTGGGTCTGTCCATCCTCCGTTTGTAGGTTTGTAGGTTTGTAGTAGCGACCTCTAGTTCGTGAGAAGCGCGCGTTCTGGTATGCAGTAGAAGAAGACGTTGACGAGCGAGACTCTCGTGCGTGTTCGCCTGTGTGGCATTCTTTCTTCTTTACTGCGCGCGTTCTGGTATGCAGTAGAAGAAGAAGACGACGTTGACGAGTCACATTCTCGTTTGCGTGTTCGCCTGTGTGGCGTTCTTTTTCACTACGTCTCGTGTTTTCAACGACACCCGAAGACAACATTTCAGCAGTAACGCGCCATGAGGCTCCATCTTGGCACGCTTTCTCTTTAGCTCGGAGTCGCCAGATGGAAGACAAGGCTGCGGAACGGAGGTCACGGAAGGCGGCGGCAGCGCGCGCTCGCAGACAGAATCCTGAGGTGAGAGCCCGCGAGGCCGAAGCTGCACGTCGACGCCGCGAAGCAGATTCCGCCGTTCGAGCCCGCGAAGCCGAAGCTGCTCGACAAGCTGCACGGCTGCGCCGAGAAGACCCCGCCGTTCGAGCCCGCGAGGCCGAAGTTGCTCGACAAGCTGCACCGCTGCGGCGAGAAGACCATCCGAGGGACGTGTATAGACCTCGTATTTTCTAATTTCCAGTAGTCAACTCGTAAAAGAACCGCTGTCCCTTCACTTCACGGACCATAAAGCCGTGATAATGAAGGGACAACGCAAGCCAAGCATAATTAAGAAAAATAAAAGTTTCATGTTTCTAATATACACACTGTGTTTCTCACTCTTCATATGATGACTGGTGGGGCGTTACACAGAACATTCACGGTTGACCGGTGATTCTCTCCGGAGCTTCGCCTCACTCATCATCATTCACCAATTGGATATGCTGTGATGTTTTAGATACGTTGACAATTTTCTTGTATTAACGCGATAGCGTTAAAGAGCTCGTATCGCAGAAATTCCGCCGTCGGCGTCGGCGCCGGTACCGTTGGTTGTGAGCGAAAAATCATCATCGTCTCCGTGACTGAAAAATCGAAAAAGCTGCAAATAAAATAAATAATAAAAATGTTGGGTCCGAGTGAGAATCGAACCCAGGCCGTCTGCGTGGCAAGCAGGTGTTCTACCACACAGCCACGCCTCTGCTTGGAGCTGCGCTGAAAGTAACTTTGATGCTTCCCAAAAATACGCGTCCTGTATACAGATGTCACAGTACGAGATGTAATATGGCAGCAATATCGCGTGGTACAAGCGTACATTGCCATCGGGCATCGCATCACGTCAATATCATAACGACTTGGCGGTTTAAAGACAGCCACCCATTACAAAAGGCACACAAATTACTGCGCGTATTCCCTTAAGACCACGTAGTGGGTGCATCGCAGCTTCGAAAAAGGTTCTCGCGCATAATTGCTCCTGGTTTAAAGCATGCTACCCATTACATAAGGCACACACCTTATTGCGCGCATTCTGTTAAATACTTGTAGTGTGCGAAGTGCGCACTAGGGGCAGGATATTGCTATCGCGTTCAACTCTTAAAGGCGAAGCTTGAGCGTCTCCCAATTTTTTCTAAACACCGCTAACTCTTTGATCGGTTGTGACGATGTAAAGAATGTTTTATCAGTTTTTATACAGCAAATAAAGACTTGACGTTTACGCATGAGCTACCTCAAGACACTCATTTGCAGTTTTTAGACATCAACGTGTCAATAAACGCTACATTCGTGCTGGATGAACAGCCCCTTGCATGTAAGGACCTCTTGTCTTACGAATCTGCACATTTGAAAACCGTGAAAAGAGCCATTGCGACAATGTGTCTCCGGTCTGCGTTGTTGAAATCATGCGAGTACACCATGGACGACACTCTTCAGGTGCAGATTTGAAGGCTTGTTGCAGCCGGTTTCCCTTCGGCGGTCTTAACCAGTGTGTCTGAATCTCTGCGGAAGCTTAAAGGGATACTGAACAAAAAATTTGAAAAAGCTACGAAAACACTTACATTCGACTCGGACGACACGACTGTTCCTGTACGCAGCGTTTATTTCACGTAATTTCGAGCAGTTGGCCGTATTTGTAGTGGATTGTGAGAGCGCGGCGGCTGCATGCCACTGCGCTTGTCGGCGGACGTGACGTCGAGTGCTCTAGCAAGGGGGGGCAACCGGCACGCTCTCTCCTGCCCTGCCACTTCGCTTCTCCACCTCTCCTCTCAAGAACCGAGGGTGGCTGGTGTGGCGCTGAGCCTTGTGCTCTTTTCACCACATAGGAAACAAAATAGCGCTTCTTCCTCAAAAACCGCTACAACTACCGAGCGTGTCGCGAGGGAGCAAAGATGCAAGGTGCGAGTGACAGTGGTTCCACGAGCGGTCATTGCGACTCCGTGTTCGACAGGCCTCCAAAACGGATGCGCCAAATACAACCATATGCGTGTGACCGTTCTGCTGTGTCAAGCGACAGCAAGGACGACGAGCCAGACGAGCCGCCGTAGCCCAACGTGGGTCGGCAGCCGGAACCAGCAATTTACACAGTAACTCATAATCACTATCCTCGAAGTGTTCGGAGCACAAAAAGTCACGCTTTGAAGGCACCCACGTTGGCTGCGATGGCGCGCAGCGCGAATCCATATCTTTCGAAGCTTCGGCTCTGTTGGAAAGGTATGACAGGGCACACCCTAGCGCAGAACAGCGTTGAGGCATTCTGCGTTGTGTCAGGTGCTTCACCGTTCACCTTACGTAGCAGCACACAACACAGACGGCAAATTCGTAGACGTGGGCGCAAGCTCCGCTTGAGAAAACAAATATACGGCCGAGAGCGCGGCAATGGCGTCGTTGGCTGCCGGTTGAAAACACGCACGGAGAACACCTTCCAGTTCCCGACCGTGAAAACACGTTTTGAGAGAGACCCGCGGCAGCGGGTGGCGGCTTGCGATGTCGATTGGTAAGCGATTTTGCTGCGAGCACGGTTGGCGAGTCACTATCCGCGGAGTTTCGCGTCACTTGCTCTCTAGTTCGCGGCGCGGCCGCTAGACGCGCCAATTCGCGAAAAATGCATTTTATTCATTATTTTCTGCTAGTCTCTTGCTGAAATGAAGGTTGTTTCAACAAATTTCAGCACCCAATCTTTCAATTGAGTCATTTATCTCGGCGGTGAAAATTTTGTTCAGTATCCCTTTAAAGGATGCAGCAGGCAGCCCGAGGCTGTGCAGAAAAAGAAACCACTGGTTTCGCCTTACACGCACAAGATTGCCCACAATTTGAAAAAGAGTGCAAACAGGCATGACGTTCCAGTGCTTTTCTCGGCATCCAACAAGCTCTCGAAGCTTTGTGCCCGCATTTCTTCGCAAAAAGCCAAGCTTTCATGCGAAAGAAAGCACGCCCGGCCAGTTCTGCTTTGCGTGGTGGGCGTTGTTTATGAAATTCCGTTGAGCTGTGGCAAGACGTACGTAGGCCAAACAGGCCGCTGTGTTAATGACCGCCTTGGGGAGCATATATTATCAATTAAGAATGGTGTGGGTTCACACCTGCTGTTCCATTGTGCTTCGTGCGGCTGCGCCCCACTGTTCAGAGAAACTCGTGCGATAGGACGAAGCTGGGAAACGGTCGCAGGTGAAGTACTTGAGGCATATCGCATGCAGAGGAAGGGAAATGAATGCGTCAGGGTCCCGCCGATCACTCTGCACAAGAAGGAATGCCTATATTTAGATAGCGCTGTGCGATAGCTTTTTTCTGTGTGCTTTTTAAATTATTTATTTTTTTATTTTTTCTTTGTTCTATGTGATAGTCGCTTGTGCTGTGCCCCCTCTTTGTGCGCATATCTGGAAGCGTACATATTTGGGTAATGTGAGAAAAAATAAGCTAATTGAAAGTCTGGCGCCCTATCCTGTCTTCTCCCTTTTTTTTTCCTTGGTTGTCTCAGTTGTGCCACAAATATTTTATTAGGCTATGCACCAACGCGCCCAACGTCACACTCTGCTATAGCACTTACCCACTGTGGGGGATTTGCCAAGACTGCGTATAGTAATTTCTTTCTGATAACTTCAATGCGTATTAATACTGATAAATAGAAAACTAAATTAAAGAGAGAGATTGAAAAAAAATAAAATGACAGCTAATGTATTAAGAATTGTGCAATTTTGAGCAGACCGCAGCTGTATTCCTCTGACCCAAACAATTTTGAATTGACATCAATTTAAACTGTTATATTTCAACACATTTTTAATTACTGTAAAAATATTTATTAAAATAAAGATTAGAATGGTATACGTTTTGTAGCTTGAATAAAATTACACACGGCATCAAATACAGCCCTGCGGCTCTGTCCCAAAACGGAGGTACCGAAGCTTAGTACTATTTCTGCAGATGAACTTTAATCTGTTTTCGAAAATGGAATAACTAGAAGTCGTTTTCTAAGTAATGAATACCTGCGACATGACAAAAAACAATGTTCGGCAGTTTCTATTTCATGTGTTCGTTAATGTCACTTCTTCCTTATCAGAGCATTAAATTCTTTCACCTATTGTTCCACTACCCTTTTTAACGGGTGTAAACATTTGTACAGTCCGCGTACCCGACAACAGGCCGATGTCTGCAGTCTTCATTTATACCCTTAAAGAAGATACACGGCGTTTCGGCAGAGCAATACCATATGGCTTATCGATATGGAATTGTCTAGTATTATAATTACTTTATTTTGCTCGTGCGCACCTGGTTTTGTCTCCATATCAGTTTCCTTTCTCCCTCTTTTTTTTTGCCAACACTTGCCCCATTAATGCATATTGAAGCACCTTAGTTAATTTTTCAATCTTGTATTTCGCTCTTTCTCTTTGGACAATCCTCCTTGTTACGATGTCGGCGATTGTCATCGTAGTTATGTGCTTGCCACACTTCATCTATGGGGATGTGCCATAAATGTGTATCGCCATCATCGGCTACATCGGTAAACAGCATACGAGGGTAGCTATATTGAAAGGTTGCATGCTCGCATCGTTCGGTAACACTAGAAGAGCATGACTTGTAGATCTGCGTACACCTGTGAGGCAATGCGCACTGTCAGGTCCTTTCTTGGCTGCCGTTGACGTCTTACTGGGCTGGCGGAATGACGTAGTAATGTTCCGTCCTGTTCTTGTTCCATTGAGCCTGTGGGGTCCGCCGTCTACTCCAAGGAATAGGCGCTCAGCGGGATGAACCAAAAACCATTTATCAGTAGCAAGAAACATTAAAGAAAACGTTACGGCGGCAAGGGCAATCATAAAACAAACGAACAGTTTCTACGCACAGCTTCCGTGCCGGTCCCGCTAACCTTGGCCCCGGCGGACCACACGTTGCGCACACCAGCACACTCCACGCAAGTTCACCGGCCACTCCCCCTTGGCAGCTCGCTGCATTTGGTTATGAAGCTTTTGGTCATCGAGGGACATGCGCAGTGGTCCCGTTGTCGCTTGATAGCACCGTCGGTGTGGACGAGGGCAAGGGTTATCAGCGATCTCCACACACCCCCCCCCCTTAACAAAAAAGTTCGTTGCAGCTCCTGGCAGCTCCCAGCTTGCTTTGGCGGTGGCCTCGTGGTCTCCCTTGAGGTCAGCCAAAGTCTGCGGGGCTGCCGCCCCAATCGCTGCCGACGTTGCCTGGAACTTGCGCAGGGTGCAACCGGGCTCGTATCCGTGCGCTCGACCGATATCTTCTTTCCGTGCAATTCGGTGGAGTTCAGGGTCTGGATGCACTTGTTCGCCTCCTCGGCGGTGCTCAATGTGATGAAGCCGCAACGCTGCGCGCCAGGCGTCCTGCTCGCAGTGACGACCTTTGCGAACACCCCCTCACCGTGCTCGCCGAAGAGTGCCTCGAGGTTGCCCGTCCGAGTGGTTACGGCCAGACCGCTCACCCACAGGTTGTAGACGGGCTCGTTTTCCGCAGTCACCTCAGCTGTCGTCTTTGCGGCCGTGCAGGCTGCCTTCTTCCTTCTCGTAACGGCCCTCTTTGCGGCATCCTCCGCGGCCTCAGTCGTCGTCGCTCCTTCAGGCCTTGTTGCGAAAGGTGTCTCGATGCCGGCAGCCTCAGCAGCTTTCGGCGTCTCCGTAGGTCCACTCACTCTCGCCGCAGTGGCGTGGTCCTCTTCCGTCGCGCGCGTGTTCCAGTCGTCGATGTCGTTGGAATGCGCGACCAACGCCACCTCAGCTTCGTCGCTGGCATCTCGGTCTTCTGTCGCCGCTAAAACTTCCCCGGCATTTTCGTTCGGCTGTCCCTGGCAGCCTCACCGTCGTCTCCGCTGAAATCGGACTCGGCCTGGTCCATTTCCGCCTCACCGCTGTCGGCACATTTCTTCGAGGCGTCGCTTGTGTGGACCTCGGGACCCCTTTGAGCCGGTCCTTCTAGCTGCCCGAACAGCGGCGCCAGCTCTCGTCCACTAGCGATCGTGGGGATTGCCATGCCCCTCGCTGCAAGGTAGGCTACGGAGACGGCATGTCCCCGCGCCGCGCAGTACATTGCTGATGCCAGATCAAGACGCTCCGTCGTCTCAAGAAGACTCTTGAGAGCAGCCTCCATTCTTCCTCGTAGCTAGACGCGGCCGTTTGCACGTTGGACGCCAGTTGTGGGGTCCGCCGTATACTCAAAGGAATGGACGCTCAGCGGGATTAACCAAAACACATTTATTAGTAGGAAGAACACTTTAAAGAAAACGTTACGACGGCAAGGGCAAACATGAAACAAACTCACGAACAGTATCTACGCACAACTTCTGTGCCGGTCCCGCTAACCTTGGCCTCGGCGGACCGCACGCCGCGCACACCAGCACACTCCACGAAAGTTCACCGGCCACTCCTCCATGGTTGCTCGCTGCGTTATGTTATGAAGCTTTTGGTCTTCGAGGGACATGCGCAGTGGCCTCCGTTATCGCTTGGTAGCACCGCCGGTGTGGACGAGGGCAAAGGTAATCAGCGATCCCCACAAGCCTCACGTCAAACTTTCGTCAACGCCAACACAATCATGGGCGGAAAGAAGCAGAATTTCCTGAAGAGCTGATACACCGTTCCTGTTTACTGAAAATCCCATTTTTTCTTGAATGAAAAGTAGCGTCGCCTGCTCTGACTCGATTTGTTATATACCGGCTGAGATAAGTCACGCTCCGAAGTAGAGAGGGCACGCCTGGGCTGAGCTCTCAGAACTAAAGCGGGGGATGAGGGTAAGGTCTGGGTCCCCGACTGGTTCTGCTTCCTATTGCTTATTGTGCAGTGGCTTGCAAAGATAGCGGCATCTTGCGGCAAGGCGCTAAAAAAAAGCGGATCTTGAGCAATGAAGAGTTCGCTGAGCGATGTCGTAACGTGCGCAGTCGACTTGAGACGGCGTTGCAACACCACCACGCAATGTATTAGTAACACACGAGTAAATTTATTTTTTTGCAGCCCTACGAAAGACCACTGCCAAAATTATCGACAGTTAGCGATCTTAAATACCGTTCGGAAGGGAGCACTGTCTGGCTGGTCCGTGAAAGTGTAGGTTTTGTTCGGTATATAAATTAGCTGTTGAGTCATTTTAACGTCGCGAGTTTTCGAGGTTTTGCGACGTCGCTTGACAGGCAGGCGATCTTAGCTCAGACGGAACATTTCTGAAAGTTAAGAAAGGACTAATGACGAGAAAGAGGGAATGTAATAATGATTTATTCTCCTATATTCTACTTAATCGTGATTAGCCTTGCAGTCGCTATGCGATGGGGCCGTTTCGTGACTTTTGCTGCATGACTGACCCACAGGCGCTGTGGGCAAAGCCCTCAAGTGTTGAACCAGTGAGAAATGCGGAGAGCGCAAGGAAGTGACCTGTGAATGGTCTGCGCATTGGTTGTCACCAAAACAGCAGTGCTTCTTGCGCAGCCTTACCGAATCAAGCACCTCCGCTTTGCTCCGTAGAAAAGAGCATGTTCGAAAAATGAAAACGTGCAGCTTCCTTTTCTGCATTTAGATACTGGAATGTTTTGGATATTTTAACACGAAATCGTTTTATGCAAGGGCCCACCATGACTCCACTGACGAATTTCCGTCACAGATATGACGTTGTAAGATATACACTAACAGATGGCAGTGAAAAAAACTCGAAGAAAAATTACACCGTCTTCCGCTAAAGGGAACCATGTGTGGATGCGAAGCAGCGGGGAGATGGTTCGCTTGAGCGGGAGATGGTGTAATTTTTTTTCTTGCGTTCTCGAGCCTATGCCTTCCTCTGGCGTAGAATCAGCAGTCTTTCAGTCTCTATCCATCTCCCGCTGCGTGGAACTGCAGGCGTCCGAGGTATTAGACTCCCGCAAAGTCGCAAGATCATGTGCGTCTGCCTCCCTGCAGTCCATGCCATAGGTTTCGTCGTGGGATTCCTCAGCGAAGTAAGGAGAGCACGAGCACCCCACGTCTAGAGCCACGGAAGCAGAGGCGGCCATCGGCCGCTCGTGCCACGTCAAGACGCCGGAGGCATCGCAGAGGGGGGGGGGGGAGCATGCACAATGGAGCCCGGACGCCTACGGACACAGCCCCGAGAGAAAGATGCTTCGAATCTAAAAGTTTTATTGCTTGGAGTCGAACCAACGACCCCTTGCTTCACAGCGCGCGGTGCGAAACCGCTCGGCCACAGAGCGTACAGCCGCCCATTTTATGAACCTGAACGCGCGAGCTTCGACGGCTGAGTTGATAAGCGCCGTACAAAGAAGCAAAGCGGCGAAATTAACGAGAAATGAATGCGCACGCCCGCTACAACAGTCGTGGGCAGCTGTCTTCTGCTAGGCTTTTCCGGGAACCGGACACCGCCCCCGCTTCTTTTGAGCACCACTATAGTCATCCTTTTTTTTCCGAACGATGCCATCAAGTTATGCAGAAAAGTGGTCGCGCTTGAGATGGAAGGGATGTGATTGCACGCGGGCTGATTTACTACGTCGTATCAGCATTTTTTACAGCCGTGCGGAGTCCACAAGAAACTATCAGCGGTTAGCGCGCTCTCTGGCTCCCATCATTTTTTTCATGTTCTTAGTCGATCGGGTCAGCCGTGGTGGTGACGGGATTACGGTGTTCGGATGCTGACCCGAAGGTCGCGGGTTCGATCCCGGCCTCGGAGGTCGCATTTCGATGGAAGCGAACAGCTACAGACCCGTGTATCGTGCGATGTCAGTGTCTATCTCATGGAGACATTGCAAATCATGACAATGGTAATTAGAACCTTCCTAATTGAAACAATGTCAAGTAAACTATGCTAATTAACTATTTGCTAACTGGGACCATGTCGTTTATGAACTCCCGTTTAAGACCATGCTAACTAAGACGTTACAAACTAGTGTGATGTCACTGAAGACGTCGCCAATTAGCAAGGCTTAATTATCATAGTCCGACTTAGCACGATCCTCATTAGAAATATCTACATGCCCGTGTATTGTGCGTTGTCAGTGTCTGTCTAATTCAGACATTGTTAATGATGACAATGTTATTTAGACCTTGCTAATCAGAGCCATGTCAATTAACATTATGGTGATTAACTCTTTACTCATTAGGACCATGTCGTTTATGTACTCCCAATTAAGACCGTGCTAATTAAGACCTTGCACACTAGTGGGATGTCACTGAAAACGTTGCTAATTAGAAAGGCTTAATTACAATAGTCCTACTTCGCACTATCATCATTAGCATTGTCCTATTCAGCGAGGTCATAGAGCAAATTAATTAACACGACCTCCGTGAGTATGTTACTATAGTTGGGTACAACTTTAGAAGACAGGAGAGGACCCGCCCAGATGACCGAAGCGCAGCAGCCAATTGGCTCCGCGATTAAAGAAATAGTCCCGCTCGAAAAATTGTGACTGCTTCTAAAACTCGTATTTGTCGGTATAAATAAGATTTGTGTATCGTGACGAGCGCTTTGGTAAAGCTGTAATCATGGAAATTCTACAGCACATGCCGGATCGCGATAGAAAAGTAACTCCGTGCCTTCTACAACGCTGGGCGTCGTCTGCTACGGAGCAAGATTGACGGCACGGATGTGTAATTATAAAGCAATCGCTGGCTTAATAGCATAAAATTCGTATGTACTTTTAGTGTGTTTGCACAGGCTTATGTTTTTTTCAATGTGTCAGGCTGTTTTTTTTTTCGGTTGCGAAC
Organism: Rhipicephalus sanguineus; assembly: GCF_013339695.2. NCBI lineage: Eukaryota > Metazoa > Arthropoda > Arachnida > Ixodida > Ixodidae > Rhipicephalus > Rhipicephalus sanguineus. Next base: position 19,468 of record NW_023615534.1, on the reverse strand, counting down.
CTACAATCTCGTCAATTCGCGCACGTTGGCTCACGGCATTCCGTGCCAGTTTTCCGCCATGGAGCCCAGTGAGGTGACATCGGAACGCGATCCTTTTTTGCCGTACAAGCCTTGTGTCATCTGGATGGCCACACCACCAAGGAGCCTCGGCAAGAACAAGAGCTGCCACATCCTGAACAGCGATTCACGCAACACGATCTTCCACTGCTACACGTGTTGGCGCAACAGGGAGCCTGAACGCAGCATGTAGGACACGAGCAAGTTTGTCGCCGACATGCTTGGTGTCGGTCGAAGGACTGTGTTCAGGGTTAGGGAGGAAGTTAAAGCTCAGGATTTTTCGGGTGGCAAACTGACGACGCCCTCGCGAAAGCGCCCACGCAATGCGGAGAAGACAAGACGCAGCGCGAAGTTTGACAGCTTCACGTTGTGCGCGCTGAGGTCAAGTGTGCACGATTTCTTTCTCCGCAACGAGATACCGACGGTCGAGGAGATAACTGCCGAGTTCTCGGAGCGTATGGAACACCCACCACTAAGGCGTTGTACTGTGCGTCGCCTTCTTGCCGAGATCGGCTTCAAGCATGAAAAGAGAAGCCGCAACTCGCTGCTTATCGACCGGGATGACATCACCGATTGGCGGAATCGCTACCTCCGGGACATGGTGCGTTACCGGGCGGAAGGCCGAAAGATCTTCTACCTGGACGAGACATGGGTGACGTCGGGACACACTCGGTCGATCGTGTGGACAGACACCGTGGTGCAGAAGCGCGGACGCCTGTTTGCTCGAGCAAATGGCCTGACTACGGGCCTAAAACGACCTTCTGGGAAACGTCAGCGCCTGATCGTGAGGCACTTCGGCAGCGAGGATGGCTTCGTCGACGGTTGCTTGCATGTATTCCGAGGCCGAAAGACAGGCGACTACCACCAGGAAATGGACGGCAATTACTTTGAGGGCTGGTGCAATGTCGTTCTGCAGAAGTTGCCAGCTGGTAGCGTCATTGTTTTAGACAATGCACCTTACCATAGCCGGCGAGAAGAGAAACTGCCGACGACGGCCTGGAAGAAGGAAGAGATACAGGAGTGGCTGACAAGCAAGAACATCACCTACGGTAAAAGGATTATAAAGAAGCAGCTGCTTGAGCTGGTGGCATCTGTAAAGTCACGCTTTCTGAGCTACACCGTAGACAACACAGCTGTAAGGGCCGGTTGCATTGTACTCAGGCTCCCGCCGTACCGCTGCGAATTTAATCCCATTGAGCTTGTGTGGGCCAAAATCAAAAAATGGCATCGCTGCGGACAACAGAGACTTTAAGCTGTCTACGGTCGACGCCATCTTGAGAGATAAAATCAAGCAGGTAACGGCGGAAAATTCTGATGTTCTATAAAGGCGCGTTTACACTAGAGCGACACGACACCGATTTCGGTCTGCCGACTGTCGCCGGGAGTGTTTTGTCGTCGTCCTATCTACACTGCTACGACGCCAACAGTCGGCCGATCGTCTAGGAAAAACGCCGTCCACGTCTTATCGTGCTCTCAGCTTCTCGTCGGCCGATTCTCTTGTCACACAGAAAATGCGCACAGCGACACCGACTAAGCTTGCTCGCAAAAGTTGAAAACGGGGGACCACCTGCAGCTCATTTAGGCCGTCCTCCCTCCTCTACCATTGTCCATCTCGGTGTAGCGGCGCGGCGCCCGCCACCCCTTCCGGCGTCGGGGGACGCGGGTGCGGACAGACAAAAGGAAGCAAAGAAAAGACGTCGGAGGGGTGCGCGAGATGCCTATTGTCAAATGCCCGAGGGTGTAGAGGGGGATCTCCCCCAAGATTTCCCCCTTCGACGTTCGAAGCAACGACATGGGCAAATTTTCGCTCGGCCAAGGCGCGTTTACACTAGAGCAACACGACACCGACGCAGACACGAGGCAGACGCAGACGTTCGGCCGACGAGTCGCCGGCCGACGATGTCGCCGGACCGTCTGGTCATACTAGGCCGACGACGACCCCGACGCCTCCAAAGACAGCATGTCGTAGTAGTGTAACATGATGGCAGACCAAAAACACCAGCAAAACGCATCGGGAGACTGGTCGTCGGCAGGTCGTCGGGAGATCTGTGGCCGAGCGAAAGTTTGCCCATGTCGCTGCTTCGAACGTCGAAGGGGGAGATCTCCCTCGACATCCTCGGGCATTTCACATTGGGCATCTCACGCACCCCTCCAACGTCTTTTCTTTGCTTCCCTTTGTCTGTCCGCACCCCCGTTCCCCGACGCCGGAAGGGGTGGCGGGGGCCGCGCCTCTACACCGAGAGTGACAATGGTAGAGAAGGGAGGATGGCCTAAATGCGCAGTATGTGGTCCCCCGTTTTCAACTTTTGCGCGCAAGTTTCAAGTTTCAAGTTTTGCGCGCAAGTCGGTGTCGCTGTGCGCACCTTCTGTGTGACAAGCGAATCGGCCGACGAAAGGCTGGGAGCACGATAAGACGCGGACGGCGTCTTTCACAGACGATCTGCCGACTGTTGGCGTCGTTGCAGTGTAAATAGGACGACGACATGACAAAAGACACTCCTGGCGACAGTCGGCAAACCGAAATCGGTGTCGTGTCGTTTTAGTGTAAACGCGCCTCCACAGATCTCCCGACAACCTGCCGATGGCAGGTCTGCCGATGCGTTTTGCTGATGTTTTTGGAGGCGTCTGCGTCGTCGTCAGCCTAGTGTGACCAGACGGTCCGGCGACATCGACGGTGGGCGACTCGTCGGCCGACCGTCCGTGTCTGCCTCGTGTCTGCGTCGGTGTCGTGTCGCTCTAGTGTAAACGCGCCTTAACGAGCATTGACATCGCACGGCACGCTGGCCTCAAGCTATTCGCCTCCATCGAAATGTGACCGCCGCGGTCGGTCGCGACCTTCGGGTCAGCAGCCGAGCACCATAACCTGTGCTCCACCGCGGCGGAAAGCCACTCGCGGATATTAACCTCCACACTAAATGGCAAGTAAACCTTCGCGCTAAATAACACGTATACGTGAGGTTCCTAAACGATACTTGAAATACGTGGCGCAAGGTTGCAACTGAGAAGAAACAAGAAGAGACAGAAAGAACGCCAACTCACAACTAAGTTTATTTTCACGAAGCGTTCACAATATAAGGGCTCTTGGCGGACATGCGCAGAACATTTCCTTCACCGCACGTGCAGGCATGAACAGACGAAGTTTAAAAAAATCGCAATCATGATATCTGGAAACCGGCAACAAACAGATGTATCCTAATGTAAAGACGTCGAAAAAAAACAAAAACAAACACAAATCTGCGCGAAGGTCGAGGAAGAAACCACAAAAAGACTGGCAGACACTACGTAGCCAACCATCTAAAGTACATCTAGATCCAACAATTGGAATTCACTACTATGCAGCAGAACTGGCGGCAGTCAGTTTGAGTTACTGAAGCCTTTCACATAAGGAAGAAAGGTGATTCTGCGTCAGCGTGCCGTACCAACACCGCAAACTCAAAACCAACCAACACCGCAAACTCAAACCAGTAGGCGCATCACGTCAAGCAGAAAACGTAACCACATATTCCTGAAAAAAAAAAAACTCTTAGTACAAACCCCGCAGAAGCAGCAATAAAACGTGTGAGGAATAGCGACGTACTGCACAATTAACTGAGACGTGTCTGGCATGTTATAGCACGCAGCGATTTGCGCGAACTTCGACGAGTACTTATAGTGGAAGGACAGCAACTTTTACCTCGCGTAGTCGCGTCAAAAATGTCGGCCGAAAGTTCTCTCTTTCGATTCGGTGTAACCAAGCCTTCCTTCGCAACTCGTTGCGCTTCCCAGACGGTATCTTGAACAGCTTTTTGCCTTCACTTCATTTGTTTCGGCATTCGAAAGTGCAGTAGAAGCCCATGGCAACCAACCGTGACGTCGGTCTTGTGTGCAAGGTATCTCAAAGCACAACGCACGCGGAATGGAAAGTGTGTATCCATAAAACACATTCGCTAGAAACAGCGAGCCCGCGCTTCGAGAGCAAAGATGGCAATCGCGAACGACTGTAAACAAACGAACGCTCCGAGCGGTCCCACGTGACGGCAGTTTGCCAATACCGACGTGGCGCCAGCCTCGGAGAGGGCAGAGGAGGAAGAAAAGAGAGGAGGCGCGCTTTTATGCACGTATGTCGCTACTTTACGAAGTTCCAGGGACTTTACCAACCTTCCCTGCCGCCCTGTCGTAAGCCAAAGAGAGCTGCTTCCTGGTCGGCGCATCCCTTTGTGCCTTGCGTCCCCATTGTCCGCGACCTCTGTCAATCGGTTTGGCTCGGTAGGAGGGGTAAAGGACACTCTAGCCCATCGCCAGATGGGCTATCTAGATGGGATATCTAGCCAGATGGGATATCTAGCCCATCGAAAACAACGCCGATGCCTGCACCGCATTCTCTGCGACACAGGCTCCTTTATGCTGTCGGGTTGGGATTTCCAAAGTCTCTGTTTATATAGGTTGAAACTCACCTGCCGCGCATACCCGCACACCATGGGTATGCAGGTATGTGCCGCACGCGCGTGACTGGTAGGTGTGCCCATATCGTGTCCTTATTACCACGCTGAGTACACTGGTGCCGAATACACTCGACTGGGAATTCACGATTCATGACGTATTTTTTCCACTTTACTGCTGAAGGCGAATTCCGAGCAAAGCGAAACAGCCTACATTTCTTATGGGATAGTCTTTTTAATGGTTTTGAATACCACGGTTTGTCCGCATCACCGCGAATTCTTACCGAGGGGACGTACTAGTCGATTAGATTATGAATTCGCTGTTTGAACAAAAGCCAGTTATCGTTAACGGATCTAGAAAGCGCCGACTGGCAGAAGTGTTCGTAAAATATTTGAAGTTCGCAGTTAATGGCGGTAAAGTCGGTCTTGTTATAGCCTCTGATGCATTTTTATAGGATGATTTTTGATATGGGTTAGATAGGAGGAATAAGGTAACATTGTGGTCACCTAGCTCAATCGGGAGTGTGACGGCCTAGACAAGAACAGGGTTAGAGACAAGACCTAGGTCAAATATGCTACTGCCTCGTGTGGGTAGGTGAACAGTTTGAACCAAGTTGAACAACAGGGTAAGCTGGAAGGAAGTGTTAGAAAATCTTGACGATGCTGTCAATTTCACCCAGTCAATATCGGGAAAGTTGAAATCACCGCAAAGTAGGTATTCGGTGTTTGGAAACCGTGAGGTGAGATCCGTAAGTACCGAGTGAAGGTCGTCGTTGAGCGAGGTCACAGTTTGAGGGACGGTAGCACGTAATGAGGATGACCGTTGAACCAGTTCTAAGCGATAACTTGATGCATACAGTTTCCTGTGTGCTCTTGATGGCAATCTGGCACGAGGTGAAACAGGACCGGATAAATATCAGCACACCACCACCCCTACGTGAGCTCCTATCGCACCTATAAATAAAGAACCTAGAGGCATCATGGAAAAGATCATGGTTTTCGATGTGAGATGTAAGCCATGATTCAGTGAAGATTGCTATGCCACTTTGATTATCGTAAAGAAAAGCCTCAGCGATTTTTTTTTTTTGGCAAGAAACTACGAATGCTTGAAAGAACAACAGATAAACCATGATGGTTAGCCTTGGCAGGAGTAGGGGGAGTATCGAAAAATGCGGGGAAGGAAGGCTTGCGTGGGGGGTGCAGTGATGGCTAAGACTGGAGCTCAATCACGGCGTCAGTATCTGAATGGTAGGTGGTATATTGCTTGTTTCCAACAATGAGCTTGTCGAACCTGATTTTGAAATATAAGTTCTTCTCCTGAGCGTAGTGGAAGGGCTTACGCCTAGCTAGGCGCACACGGCCGGAATAATCTTCGCGTGTAACAAAGGAAGTGTTTTTAAGCTTACCCCTGCACGAAATAGCAGTCCATTTCTCTTTTGAAATGGGTGTAGTTCACAATAATGGGGCGTTTTTTTATTGCCGTAGAAGCGGCCAACTCTGTGGGCCCGCTCAATACTTTTAGAGTCCAGTGTTACGCCACGTGTTTGACAGCAGAAGCAAATAATCTTAGACTCTGACTGCCCCGATGTTTCCCCGTCAGTGTCGGAAAGACCAAAGAAAATCAAATTACAACGGCGCAGCCGGTTCTCGGAATCATCGCATTTTTCCTTGAGGGCTTTTACTTCGGCATAAAGTTTTAGTATTGCGGGGTCGGCTACTGGGTTCTCGCCGGGGCAAAGGACTCGATGCGCCTCGACAGCTTTCTCTAACTTGTCGACACGTGCTACAAGACGGCTAACCAAGTTGTCAGTGTTTGACTGAGCTGCACTTATTAGGGCAAGTTCGGTTAGGACAGAAGATTGCGCTTGCTCGAGACGAGATATAGCGCCGTGAATAGTTTGGAGAATTGGACCGGGCTAGAGGCCGGGGTGACAGGGACGGGCTTGAGTTCAATGTCCCCCGATAGCATAAGCAGCAAGCAGAGACCACATGAGCATTTATGCACGCTGAACAAAGTAATATGTCAAAGCGTCGCTCCAACGGGCCAACAATCGAACAGGTCGTAGGGGCGCGACACCGTGAGCAGGCACCCGTCATATGTACGGGAGCAATAGCCAAGTGGCAAGTAACTAAGCCTGCGTTAGAAAAGGCATTAGCATGACTGGGTTTCCGACGGTGTCGTGCCCCGAGTGGCCTTCCAGTGTGGGCGGTATTTGTAGGCGCGGCTCCGATCCTGCGCACTGTGTTTCACGTAGTGGCCAGACGAACAACGGGTTGACGACCATGGACGGCGGGAGCAGGAGAGCATCGCTTTCTTGTTATGCTTGTTATGCACTGTTACGCATATTTAACCTGCGATCTCGTGCCCTATCATTGAAGCATCGGCCCATTTGGCCGATGTATTTGCCCACATGTGAGCGGAATTTCGTAAACTACTTGAGACCGGCAGCCAGTGAACTAGTTCCTATGCATTCTTCTCGTACGATTCTGCCCCCCTCTCTACCAGAGAACAAACCTTGGACAGCTTCCGAGGGGCGGAAAAAACAACACTGACACCGCAGGCGGATGCTACTTTTAAAGACGATAGTCTTTCTTGGGATACTTAAACGGAGAAATTTTGCTCTGTCCGTCTTTCTGTTTGTCGGCACGTCACTCGATTCAGCCACCCGGCCAAAGTTGAACCACTTGCTTACCGCCCACCCAGCTTGAACTGGTACGGCTGTTCATACTTGTGAACGTTGTCGATCAAAAAGTAAATATTACGCATATCTGAGGCGCAACATCACTAGGTAAGTATTAGGTGGTGTGTTCCTTTAATAGAAAATGCATACATACGTAATTCTAAAGACCCTAGTTTTTTAAGCTGCGCTGAAAATGCGATTTCGCTGAAACTTGCCTTCCTCCGTGCCCTCTGAACGAGCTCATTGTTGTGTTTCGGTTTCGGTTCTGTATTGCACTGTACGAATGCCATGGGGCGCCGCTTTGGCATTCCTGCTTTACCCAGGCGACGTGTACATAAAAGAGTGTGTGTAGAGTACACGTTGAGTGCGGACGTTTCTTCTGCTTCAGCGCTTCGCGCCAAACCGCGTGTTCGGGCTGGCTGGCGTCCCCGCCGGTCGCGTGGGTCACCGCCGGTCATCGCCGGTCTTCGCCTGCTGCTGCGCCGGGACTACCAGCCCGCAACACAGCACTCATGTTTCCCGACGTATTGCGAGATGGCGTCCATATCTCACGCAGCGCCTCTTCTATCGTCTTTAGACGACATTTGCAGCGAAGCACGCAGATACGCGGCCAATTTTTTTATGTAGTGCGATACTCTGTGTGTGTACGGAATTACCTGTTCTGCCTTCTTTTCCTGCTTGTTGCTCGATCCCTCGGGATGCTTTATTCTCTGCAGCAACTGCTCACACACGGAAGTAATTGTTAATGCCGGGTATATTAGAAAGAGAAATAATGGAGGCGTTTCTCATCAACAATACTGGTGACAGCTGTGTTACCGAACCATCCATCTGTCTCTCAAAAGACGAGATAGCGTTCCTCGAAGGCAATGTATGAGAAATTTTTTAAGTTTTTAAGTTTTAATTAGAAATGGCTAGCTTTTCGTACGATGACCAAACTTCTGCATGACAAAGCATCCTCGATCTACCGTTTATCTTTTCATTCTGTTTTTAAATTAGGTACATTATCATCTTTAAGCTGGCACGTTTAAATGACATTATTACCTTGTTTTCTGTGCTGAGTTGGGAGGAACACGCGCAGTAGCGTGCTGTAACGAGGTGCTGGAATGTGCGCACTAAAATGTCACGCAGTGATAATTTGTGATTGCAAAAACACAACTTGAATATTTTACGTTTTTAGTCGCATACAAAAGTGCACCGCACATGCCCCCATGCTGATTACTAGGCATCAAGTCAGTGCATATACAGTCTATACGAAGACAAAAGAAAAACACTAATAACTATACACAAGTTCACAGATCGTACCTTTCGTCCTCCGGGATCCGAAAGAATTTTATGCCGGTGTGGCGTGAAGAATTTCGACACCACTCAGCACAGCACGATTTGTGATGAGGGCGCGAATCCATTCGTGCGTCTGTTTCGCTGAAGCTTGCAAGAGTTTCGCTGAAACAACTACGGGGGTAAAATCGACCTTTGGGACACTGCAGGCCATAGCATACATGGGCGCGCGACAAGAAACGCCTCTTTTTCGCCGTGAGAGATAGGACAGCGCAGTTCCCGTTGTCCACTGCAGGTGGCGCTCGTATTTTCGCCATCTCGAACGGCAACCTTTAGTTTCACTTGCGTATTAAAAACTCAGGAGTTAATAAGTAACTTGGTAATAAATATAAATTGGTAGAGCAACGTTCATTTATGCTCGTAGGTAGTACAGCGCGCAAACATTAGGATCGCTGTGGTCACGGGACAGAAAGACCGCGAAGTTTCATCCCCCTGGCTTAGTTGGTAGTTCACCACTGGCCCCTTTTGTACATGTGTCTTTCGTCTCGTCTTTCGTGCTGGTTAACTCCACATGTTGAAACGTTGGCTCCACTGACACCCCGCATTCCAAGGATTTTTCATACTTCCAAACAGTGTCATAAGTTTCATGAAAAAAAAAAGAATACACAACATTTTCTTAACTGTGGAAAGGTTGTTCGTCTTTGGTTGAATCATCGTTTTTCTGAAACGCATTCTGGCTGGGATCAGAGGCTTCTTTCTGTTTGCCAACAAGTAAAGCTTAGCATTCTTTCATAGGTTGTAAATTACAACTTTGAGCGCTATAAAGTGGTGGCTTACGGGACAGCCCCAAAGCATGTGAAAAAACCTGTGCATCGTGGCCCACAGGGCTTGCAAATTACCACTACGCAGCAGTGGGATGCCAGACTGCTCAGCTCCGACCCTGCCGTGCAGGTCTGGATTACGGGGCGGGCAGAGGCAGCCGCCAAGGAGCAGGGGCTCCTGGCCGACTAACCGTCGTCGCCTCCCACAATCGAGGAAACTATTGGTTTTCATTAAAAAGGTTTTGTTCTCTCTCTCTCTCTGGTGGTTTACGGGACCTTAAGGGTTCCTTCCTGGCTTTAGAAGCGGCACCACTATGGCCAACTTTCAAGGTTTAGGCAGAAGTATAGTGAACTAAAATACTCTAATACGCTCTAGTTCCCTATAGGCAGAAGGTATTATACTGCAGTAGTAGTAGAACTTTGGTAGTAGACTATAGTGTACGACACGTGACCCAACGGCTGTATATTTACGGTTGTTTTGTTGATGTTGTTGCACAGTTATTAAGTTGAACCTAGAAAACGGTGCGTTATAATGTTCTCTGACAAATCCGCAGAAGGGCAGCCACTGCTTGTCTTATTCGACTTTTATCGTTTCGAAAATCTTGCCTCGTAGAAATCTGGGCAAAGCCCGCTGTGGGCATGTTCGCATGTTAGTATATAGAAAATGCCCACGCGCAAATAATGGTCTTCGAACACTTTTTTGTTGTCCTCCTTCAACGCTAAATAAATGTAAAATATGTGATGAAACATGCGTTTTGTTCCTCAAAGCACATTACTTCAACTGTTATTGTGAATCGGACCTTTCCTATGTGCCTGCTGAAAACATTTCCCCTGCCGTTTTGAAATTGCTAGATTCCCGGTTTTTGTTTTGCGTTGCTGCATGCACTTATTTGTTCGATGCTGCTACAAGCGTATGCACTGAGCATTTCTTGCCATGCCGCTGCTTGTGTATGGCGGGGAAGTGGGGCTAGTCAAGTTGCCGTTACGCAGCGTTTATGCTCCCACGGTCGTTGTTTATGCATGTTGCGTAGTTGTGGTTCAATTCAGTTAAAAAATATTGAAATATTTATTTCTGTCTTCATGATTACAAAAGAGAAAGCAGACGCAAGGAAAAAAGCCGCGTGGAGAAGCTTGAAGAAGAAACCTCGTTCGACTCGGCATCGCTACATTTTGGCAGGGAACAGTTTAGACATGACCAGCGTACAAAAAATGGGCACATTTTAAACGCACATTTTTGTAAGTTAAAAGGATACGGAACGAATCAATGCCAGAAATACAAACTCTAGAATGTACTGCACGAGACTGATGATTTCCAGATATATGGTAACAAAAGCACAATGAGACAGTGTTCAATTAGGTACACACATACAAAAACATGTCGAGCTAAGTATATCCATGAGGATCGTTGTTCGGGAAGTTAAGACCGGCAAAAAAAGATATGTAGCATGAAGTGCACCCAGCTGGCTATCACGCTGCCTCCCGCGTCACGAGATAAAGGAATCTTCCACACAATGCTACAACGAGCAGTTACTATAATATAAACGTTAAATTACAGTCAATACCATTTTACAATATGTCCATGTTGCACCTGACCGCAATGGGCCTGATTACACGTGTGTCATGCGATTGATCCGTTCCTTACAGCTTCCTAAAAGAGCGTTTTTTTCTATACTTTTTTACTTAAATCAGCTGAATTTTTCGGCGTGCACGTCCCGAGATAAATTACCGCACAATTTAAAGTCGAGCAGAAGTGTGGGAGGGAGAAAAACAAGAAAGAACTCCATAGGGAACGCAATTCTCTTTCTTTGCTACTGCACAGCATTCACATTCAGTAGTTGAGCAATGGATTGTGAGATTACTAATGACTTCTCGCAGAAAGAATGGATGTCGCTGCTTTTACGACGCCGGCGGTAATTTCTTCAGGTGTCATCACTTCGGCGCCGCTCTCCGTTCTTGTGTCGACCACGTCACTGATCTTGAGGAAGGAGCGTAAGCGCTGGAGCACCTCGTCGCCGAGTCGGCCAAGTTGAAGCTGCTCGGAAGTCAGGTCCTGCGCGGCGCTTACAGCAACTCCGTTGTTGCCAACCACTCTCGTGCCTCTTATGATGCCGACAAGGCGCCAGAACTGCATCAACACACATAGATTGTTGTTGTAAAGTGCATCTCTAATCACTTCCCGGGCACACGTCATTGTGCCACGGCTGTTTCAACACTACACGATGTCAGTTTTCTGCGTCATTGCTCTACCAGAAATGTCATATCAGGCTTCAAACTCCTGATCCAAGTTAAATGGTACGCGCAATATAACGTGGAATGGTGAGCTGATGTGAAGCGGAGATCGGGCCCCAGTAATATAAATTATTGGATGTGCGGGGATTAAATACACACATTTATCTGATATTTTGGTTAATGCCATATACTGCGACTATTTGGCAGAGTTGTCACGTGATATCAATAATTAGTATCAAGGAATGTAAATGTAAAAATGAAATTCCAGGCCTGTGTGGAACACGCAACACATTAATAGCAAAAAACGCCAGGCCTGCGCGGAAAGCGCAGCACAGTCACAGCAAAAGCTGGAAGAGCGGCATTTCTAGAGCCCGTTATAAACTCTCTTGTGGCTACTAATACAAGTACATTAGCAACGTACCCACTACGCCACAGATCATAATTTTTGGGAAGTTGGGAAGCATCCACCACGACATTTTCTTTATTCTGCGAAGAAGCAAGATACCATCTGTAAGGCATTATGTGCACTTTGTTGGTGCGACGGTTGATGGGGATGAAGAATTGTGGCTGAGCTGTTTGTAATGGGTTGGAAGCTTTAAACGACCCACTAGTTACGTAATTCATATTGTGTCACGCCCGGTCGTTATTTAACTTTCCCACCACGCTTTATAACATACGTTAACCGGAGAAACGGAGAGGGAGAGAGAGAGAGTTAACTTTATTGAGAGCCTGAGGATATGGATCATGAGAGCCTTATGGGCTTCCTTGGAAACCAGTAGAAGTGCACTTGCGAGGAACCCACTACGCTATAAATCACGATAATTTTTGTGAAATAGGGAAGCAGCCACTACGCAATTTTTCGTCATTCTGCGGAGAACCGTGGTTCTCGCTAAACACCTCTAAGACATTATGTGCACTTTGTTGATGCTGTGGGTGATGACGATGAATTATCGCAGAGGCCATTGTAATGGGTTGGAAACATTCAACAACCCACTCGTTGCGCAATTCGCATTGTGTGTCGCCCGGTTACAGAATTCGCGTTTGTGTGACGCCTGGTTGTTATTTTGCTCTTCGACCAGACTACATTACATATGCTAATGTTTTTCCTTTCCGACATGAAGGCTGCATATGGTTTTTTGCAAGGCAGTTTCAAGCACCGGTATGGCTCCGAGGCAGAACACTGGGCTCCCACGCAGAGGGCCCAGGTTCGAACCTCGTTCCATCCTGGATATTTGTTCTTATTTCCTTTTGTTTACTTCGTGCGATAGCGGTTACGGACACAGGCGGCGGCGGCGGCGGACAACTACGGCGCCAAAAACGGCTGCTGAAATGATCTCATAACAGCTTTCGCTGTAAAACTCGAAGAGTGGCCTTTCTAGAGCCCGTTGTAAACTCTCTTGGTGTGACTACTGCGAGTACAGTTGCAAGGTGCCCACTAGGCCATAAATCATAATTTTGGGAAGTAGGGAAATACCCACTCGGTCATTATTCATAATTCTGCGGAGAAGCGAGGAGCCCGTTGTAAGGTTTTATGTGCAGGAAAAACTAGGATGGCGCAAGGAGGACGAAGCTAAGACACGAACGGGAGCCATACCGGTTTTTCCTCAAGTAATGAACCAACTAGCTCAGCAAGAAGCCCTGTTCTTTTATGGGCACTTTGTTAATTGTGCCTGAAGATGATAAAGAATTATGGCTGATCCGTTTGTAATAGGTGGGAAACTTTAATTAAACAACCCATTCATTGCTCAAATCGCATCGTGCGACGCCTGTTTGTCGTTTACTCTCATTACCCACGCTATATTACGTCTGTTAAAACGATTCCTTGCTCGACATGAAGCATGTATGGTGTTTTTGGGACGAAGTTCCAAGCACCGGCGTGGCGCTGTGATAGAATACTCGACTGCCACGCAGAGGTCCTGGAATCAAATCTCACTCGATCCTGGATATTTTTTGTCAATGTACGCGATAGCGGTTACAGCGGACAACAACTGCCACCTAAATCAGCTGTTGTGATTGTTTGGCTGCCGTGAAATTCCGAGAAAACTGCCGAAAAATTCAGATACCCACCCGCTCCCCGCCCAAGCAAGTTGAAATAACCGCGAAGTGGATGGGCACCGCAATTCATCTGTTCCCGCCGAAAAAAAAAAAATAAACGGAGCGCAGACGGTCTTCCTCACGATTACTGTGGCTCTGGTTCGCGGCTCGGTGCATTACAATGCCAAACCGCTCCTTCCTCCAACTGCACTTACTCGCATAATGATCACACTCTCCTTAAAATAAATTGTTGCGTAGTTAGGAGTAAAATTATTACGTGGGCGACTTCTCCGCGAGAAAAAAACTTTTACGTTATGTAGGTGCTACACAGTGCCCCACGGTTTACCCCCTAAACCCCGATATTTGCATTCGTCGACGTCTGAGGCCACGCTGCGCTCAGTGCGAAATTGGTTGCCGGGACTGGGAGCGTCATCGCTGGTGACATCGTTGCAGACCCACCCTACGGAAGAAAAAACCGGGCAGCGTTGCCTCGTGCATATTCGTACCGCCCGACCAGCACAATGCGGTTTTTAAGCAGCTGCTGTGCCACACCTTCTTAATCTAGTACCGGTACGACCGATGAGGACATTGGCTCCAACGCCTGGCAAGCGAGCGCTTTGGCGATTATCTACGGATGCCCTGGCGTCTTCGAGTGATAACGATCCGGCCGTCTCTATCATCACGATTGGCGCAGTGCCAGACCGCCGTGGCGCACAGATACCCAAACGTTTGAACAGTAGAAAGCGCGTTGTTCTCATTTTCTCCGTGCCATTTATTGAGCCGGATCTTCTTTGCCACTGTGCAGAAATGCGTAATCGACCTGACACCGCCAAACCAATAATGCCCAATGGCGCATGCGCTTACAATAGGGCTGCTAGGCATTGGATTCTTAGACTGGATGTGGCATGCCACTGTTCCCTGGACGCAGTGCACGATCAGGGTGCGGAGCGAAGGAGTGAGTGGAATGGGGAAGGGGGAGTCTTTTTTGCAAGTTCGCGAGTAGGCTAAAAGAAGAAACGGAAAAAACTAAGGCAAGTAACATAGTGTCGTAAAAACGAGCGTGAAAGATGATTTCGTGCAGCTTCGCTAGAATTTGCGATAAAGAAACGAGAAATAAAAAAATGGCTTTTCCAGCTGCAACGCGTGCACAAACTTATGCGAAATCGCAAATAAGAACCATTTAAGAAGTACTACAAGAGCTCTGAAATGGGCTTTCCCACGTCACGTGACGGCATAATTGGCGTAAGGCATACGCTTTGAAGCATTCACTGACGTGGCCGTCAGTACCTTCCAAGCTGTAGATGTATACTGTCGAGAGTGCAACAGTAAGGTACAGTACACGTACTTCGTGTCGAATTCGTTGAACACCTTCCCTTATTCTCTTCTCAGCCTCATCTTGACTCAGAGAACCGGTGCGCTGTACAATGTCCGCCAGGAGCGGGTGCCAATGGACAAGTTCGAATGCAATGGCTGCACGTCTCAGCTCACTTCCCAGGACAAACGCAGCGGCGTTGTGCAGCAGGTCACAATTTCTCCGGAGCTGCGATCAACAAAATGAAACGTTAGTGCAATTGGTAGGTATATTCTTGCCGTACAAAAATGGTTAAGAGGTGAGAGTAGGAGAGACAGCGAAAACATCAATCGTCACAGCCCAAGATTAGCACTCAAATAAAAGAGGGTATGGGGGCTCAGCACATTACGCTGCTTATCGTAGCTGTCAGGACACGTATTGGCCGCGAGATCGAGCAGAGTCGGCTCCTAGCGGCGAGCGGACGAAACCCCGTGGTGTGGATGGCTCCTTGCGTCATCTTCTAGCCACACTGTGTTCGCATGTGTGCGTACGTCCTACACGTCCTCAGATTACAGCTTTTTCCGTTGTGCTAGCACAGTAGCAAACGCTTGTACTTATGCCTACTACGATATACATAATCATTTCGCCTTGAGACTTGTATGCACTCTAATAAGCGAGTGCAGGCACGTGTCTGTATGGCGCTAGGTCTAACCATCGCACCGTCCATTCACAAAAATCATTTCAATGTGCGTACAACTTTGACGTTCAAGCACATCACAAAGTGCATTTGGCGTCGTCCTAAACGAAAAAAAAAAGGTACTAAATGTCGAGGTGTGGATGCAGAATTTTAGCGACACCATCTCGTGAAGTGTTGGCGATTGGGAAATCCTTGTGACACTGCAAAGCATGAACTAGCGTCTGTAGAGGCCGCTTAGCGGTAAAAAAGATCTGACGCCACGCATTTCTATAGCGGTACGCATATTCATACAGACAGAAAAGCAGAGTGAACAAAGTTCTACTTCATCTGATTACGCAGAAATACAGGTTCACTTAAGTGGACTCATTTGCGCAACACTATTTATATTGTGGCATAGGCAAAACACAATTAAAACAGGTGCAAACAAAGCAAGAAAAAACGTCGAGCACAGTACAATACACGAATGTGACCGAAGGCCAGTACATCACTGATTGGCAGATTGTGCTCCTCTCACACGTAATAGGAACGTTAGGCTGGTTTCATGCACTAATTTGGCAATGGAGGGCGTATACATCACCATTAGGCTGCGGTCAACGCGCTTTATTCGCCGACAACTGTTTCAAAGAGTAAATTTGTATACGCGCCGCCATCCGCCTATCCACACAAACCCGGAGACGGTGCTGTGACCTATAGCCCGATCTCGCGGTGAATAGCACATTGCAACCAACAAATACAGCGCCTGCTGCTAAAACGACTATTAATTTAGGGCGAACCTGTGCCGTCAACTCAAGGCACACAACTTTTTCATGGGATGTCCCACGCTAGCTAGTCCCAACATTGTCCACTTCTTCTTTACACATGTAGTCGCGTGCCGGTCCCTGAGCCTCCAGTCTTCTTTTTCAGCACGTGGTGTGGTGGCACGCGCAGTCAGGCGTTGCAATGCGCGTTTGGCGTGCCAGTTGTGTGGCGGAATTTACAAAAGCAGGAAGCGGCGTGCGTCTTCAGAGGCTGTCGAACTTGTGGCATTAATCCGCCTCTGGAAACGCATCGTCGCTATACGTACAGATGGCCAGCAGCATTGAAGAGTAGGAGTGATCTGGTGTTTCAGCACATACACCATTTCCTTCGTTCAGTGCCTTTCGTAGTGCGGTTTCATTCGTACTACATGTATGACGTCTGGGTGATACCTGCGTCGTGTTAGCGCACTTGACCTTCAGGGATTACCTCGTAATTAAAGGGACTTAACCGGCGAAGTACTTTGTAAGGGCCGAAATAGCGCCGCATCAGCTTTTCAGATAGGCCACGTACAGGCGTCCACGCCTACACTTTGTCTCCGGGGTTGTACTGTACATCCCTTCTCCTTAACTATCTATAGCGTTTGCGTCGACGCCCTGCAGTTGAATAATACGGTGCCTTCATAGGCGTGCGCAGGGTTGCCCATCAGGGGGGGGGGGGGGGGGGCAAAGGTTCATCGCAGCCCCCCCCCCCTACTAAGTCAGTGTATGGGGCAGATTTCGCCCCCCCCCCCTATTAGGTGAGTAGAAGGGTCAATGTATGGACCAGATTTTGCGCCCCCCTCTTATGTGATTAGGGGGGGGGGGCGCCCCCCCCCTGCCCCCCCTGTGCGCACGCCTATGGGTGTCTTGCCAACTGTCATGCCTCTGTCTCTGTCTACAGTCTCTGTCTCCCAACAAGCTTTCGTACCTGTGATTTCACATAAATTCTAGGTCATGCAAGCTGCGCATGCGTGATCTAGAATATGTATTGCGTGTATTTTTGTGCACTCTTAAATATAAGCTTATTAATTGCCACCAGCGTGTTTCATGTTTTCTGCTTGTCCTTGTCTTGTGTGCTTTGTGGTTCAGTGACTGAATAGGTGCTTTACTAACAAGAGGTTACTTGCATAATGCAGGCACGGGACGTCTCTTATTTCAGAAATATGTAATCTGGTATCTTTAAACCGTACAGGGTGAAGGTGGTCACTGCTCCATGAACTCTCGGTCACCTTTGAGTGCGAGCACCTGCAGTGACTGAGTTGCATCGACCATAGAGGCAATGGCCACAAGTAGCATCGTCGGATGGAGCACAGACTGCCATATGCACTTACCATGCACGCCGAATTTCGTTGTGGGCATCTTGTCTACTGGCATCGCGCAAAAGCTCTCTAGCATCCTTGGATGCCTTAAACAGCAGGAAGTGAGTATCATAGCAGAGTAAAATCGAGCGTGTGAACATAAAGAAGCACATCCATGCACCGCTCACCATCAGACCTTGGTATTTCATCTTATGAAAACTAGCAAGCATTCACAAAGAGCTTCACCTGCAGTGAGTGACTGTCATTGCAACATGAACTGATACCTTAATGTCAGCTGGTGTTTTTGCAAGACATTTGTGATTTGTCGTTGCAGAAATGATGCCATATTATTTCAAGTGACCACAACATAACCAGTTCATTTCAGTCAGTGCTTCCCTCATTCTATTTCAAGGCCTTTGAGAATTGATGGTTATGACCTCGAGGTTTAGGTAGACGCCCACCTCACTAGGCCATGTCAGTGTTTTTCTCCTTTTGCACATTTCTCATGTCGCATTTTTACTTGTGCATTGTGAATTTTTCCCTATTTTACTTAATATGTCACACCGATCTGTTAGTACAGTGAATATTCTTACTGGCCATGGCAGTCGCACTTTTGATGGAGTTGAAAATGCTGGAGGCCACTGTACTGTGTGATGTCGGTGCACATGAAAGAACCTCTGATGTTTGAAATTTCCAGAGCCCTCCATTACGGAATGCCTTATAATCATAGGGATTTTGGCACGTAACGCCCCAGAAATTAATATAGTACTGATGGTATGCGTTTAACGTTGAGGCAGTAACGCGTTTATTAGAAGATTGCAGCAGCTGAAGCGATCAGCGGTCCAAGCCGAGCAAGCGCGAGCACCAACAACAACCGTCTTCGTCTTCTTCTTTCGCTGGCGTTCTTGTCTGCGCCCTACCATGTTACAAATCACTCCCCCGCGGAAAAGGAGCCATCCTGGCGACCTAAGGAACAGGTACAACTGGTGGGTCATAGTGCGGCTTCAGTCGATCGACGTGAACAGTCTCGCGGCCGCGACGACGGCGGTCCGTAGTTTCCCGGCTTGGGAAACTCGGCGACGGCGCGGAGCTTCGCGGGGTCGGGTAGAACACCGTCCTTGCTGACAACATGCCCCAAGATGGTGAGCTTCCGGGCGGCAAAATGGCACTTTTTCAAATTCAGTTGGAGGCCAGCATGTGTGAGGCATTCTAGGACACTTGCGAGGCGCAGAATATGGGTATCGAAGTCCTTTGAAAAAACGACGACGTCGTCCAGATAGCAAAGGCACGTCTGCCACTTGAGACCTCGAAGTGTGTTGTCCATAAGACGCTCGAAAGTGGCAGGGGCGTTGCAAAGGCCGAACGGCATCACGTTAAACTCGTACAAGCCGTCGGGAGTCACGAACGCAGTTTTGGGGCGATCAGCTTCATCCATAGGTACCTGCCAGTAACCCGATCGAAGATCCAGTGATGAAAAGAACTCTGCCCCTTGCAAACAGTCGAGAGCGTCGTCGATTCTGGGGAGCGGATAAACATCTTTGCGCGTGATCTTGTTAAGGCGCCTATAATCAACACAGAATCGGATGCTACCGTCCTTCTTTTTAACGAGCACCACAGGGGAGGCCCAAGGGCTGTGGGACGGCTGTATGACGCCACGATTAAGCATATCGATCACCTGGTCGTCAATAACTCGGCGTTCAGCGTGAGAGACCCGGTATGGACGCTGGCGCAGGGGTGCATGGGTGCCGGTGTCAATATGATGAACGATTGCAGATGTTCGGCCCAAAGTGGGTTGCTTGTAGTCGAAAGACGTCCGAAAGCTGTCGAGGAGCTTCAAAAGTTGGGTCCGTTGAGCAACAGGAAGTTCCGAATCAATTGATGGAAGGAAGAC